>NW_027462147.1:0-46771 GCF_050947455.1 Rhinoderma darwinii
CTTGGCTGCATTTGTTTCAGCTCGTGGCAGCCAGTCTAAAAAACACTATCTTGGACTTCTCTGGATGTTTCCCAGGTGAGCTATTGGCAGCATGTTCAGAACCACTGTTTCTGAGGCTAATTCTTGAACCGTAAGTCATAGACGCTCGATCTTGGCGGCATTCGTCTCAGCGCCTGGCAATTAGTATAGAAACACTGTTTCCCACTGTTTCTGAGGCTAATTCTTGAACCGTAAGTCTTAGACGCTCGATCTTGGCGGCATTCATCTCAGCGCCTGGCAATTAGTATAGAAGCACTGTCTTTGACTTCTCTGGATGTTTCGCAGGCGAGCTATTGACAAGTAAATCCTAGACGCTCGATCTTGGTTATTTTCGCTTTCGCGGCTGGCAGCAAAGTTCAGAACCATGTTTCTGTGAATAACTCTTGAACCGTAAGTCACAGACGCTCGCTCTTGGCTGCATTCGTTTCAGCTCGTGGCAGCCAGTCTAAAAAACACTATCTTGGACTTCTCTGGATGTTTCCCAGGCGAGCTATTGGCAGCATGTTCAGAACCACTGTTTCTGAGGCTAATTCTTGAACCGTAAGTCTTAGACGCTCGATCTTGGCGGCATTCGTCTCAGCGCCTGGCAATTAGTATAGAAGCACTGTCTTTGACTTCTCTGGATGTTTCCCAGGCGAGCTATTGACAAGTAAATCCTAGACGCTCGATCTTGGTTACTTTCGCTTTCGCGGCTGGCAGCAAAGTTCAGAACCATGTTTCTGTGAATAACTCTTGAACCGTAAGTCACAGACGCTCGCTCTTGGTTGCATTCGTTTCAGCTCGTGGCAGCCAGTCTAAAAAACACTATCTTGGACTTCTCTGGATGTTTCCCAGGCGAGCTATTGGCAGCATGTTCAAAACCACTGTTTCTGAGGCTAATTCTTGAACCGTAAGTCATAGACGCTCGATCTTGGCGGCATTCGTCTCAGCGCCTGGCAATTAGTATAAAAGCACTGTTTCCCACTGTTTCTGAGGCTAATTCTTGAACCGTAAGTCTTTGACGCTTGATCTTGGCGGCATTCGTCTCAGCGCCTGGCAATTAGTATAGAAACACTGTTTCCCACTGTTTCTGAGGCTAATTCTTGAACCGTAAGTCTTAGACGCTCGATCTTGGCGGCATTCGTCTCAGCGCCTGGCAATTAGTATTGAAGCACTGTCTTTGACTTCTCTGGATGTTTCCCAGGCGAGTTATTGACAAGTAAATCCTAGACGCTCGATCTTGGTTATTTTCGCTTTCGCGGCTGGCAGCAAAGTTCAGAACCATGTTTCTGTGAATAACTCTTGAACCGTAAGTCACAGACGCTCGCTCTTGGCTGCATTCGTTTCAGCTCGTGGCAGCCAGTCTAAAAAACACTATCTTGGACTTCTCTGGATGTTTCCCAGGCGAGCTATTGGCAGCATGTTCAGAACCACTGTTTCTGAGGCTAATTCTTGAACCGTAAGTCATAGACACTCGATCTTGGCGGCATTCGTCTCAGCGCCTGGCAATTAGTATAAAAGCACTGTTTCCCACTGTTTCTGAGGCTAATTCTTGAACCGTAAGTCTTTGACGCTTGATCTTGGCGGCATTCGTCTCAGCGCCTGGCAATTAGTATAGAAACACTGTTTCCCACTGTTTCTGAGGCTAATTCTTGAACCGTAAGTCTTAGACGCTCGATCTTGGCGGCATTCGTCTCAGCGCCTGGCAATTAGTATTGAAGCACTGTCTTTGACTTCTCTGGATGTTTCCCAGGCGAGCTATTGACAAGTAAATCCTAGACGCTCGATCTTGGTTACTTTCGTTTTCTCGGCTGGCAGCAAAGTTCAGAACCATGTTTCTGTGAATAACTCTTGAACCGTAAGTCACAGACGCTCGCTATTGGTTGCATTCGTTTCAGCTCGTGGCAGCCAGTCTAAAAAACACTATCTTGGACTTCTCTGGATGTTTCCCAGGCGAGATATTGGCAGCATGTTCAGAACCACTGTTTCTGAGGCTAATTCTTGAACCTTAAGTCATAGACGCTCGATCTTGGCGCCATTTGTCTCAGCGCCTGGCAATTAGTATAGAAGCACTGTCTTTGACTTCTCTGGATGTTTCCCAGGCGAGCTATTGAAAAGTAAATCCTAGACGCTCGATTTGGTTACTTTCGCTTTCGCGGCTGGCAGCAAAGTTCAGAACCATGTTTCTGTGAATAACTCTTGAACCGTAAGTCACAGACGCTCGCTCTTGGTTGCATTCGTTTCTGCTCGTGGCAGCCAGTCTAAAAAACACTATCTTGGACTTCTCTGGATGTTTCCCAGGCGAGCTATTGGCAGCATGTTCAAAACCACTGTTTCTGAGGCTAATTCTTGAACCGTAAGTCATAGACGCTCGATCTTGGCGGCATTCGTCTCAGCGCCTGGCAATTAGTATAGAAGCACTGTTTCCCACTGTTTCTGAGGCTAATTCTTGAACCGTAAGTCTTAGACGCTTGATCTTGGCGGCATTCGTCTCAGCGCCTGGCAATTAGTATAGAAGCACTGTCTTTGACTTATCTGGATGTTTCCCAGGCGAGCTATTCACAAGTAAATCCTAGACGCTCGATCTTGGTTACTTTCGCTTTCGCGGCTGGCAGCAAAGTTCAGAACCATGTTTCTGTGAATAAATATTGAACCGTAAGTGACAGACGCTCGCTCTTGGCTGCATTTGTTTCAGCTCGTGGCAGCCAGTCTAAAAAACACTATCTTGGACTTCTCTGGATGTTTCCCAGGTGAGCTATTGGCAGCATGTTCAGAACCACTGTTTCTGAGGCTAATTCTTGAACCGTAAGTCATAGACGCTCGATCTTGGCGGCATTCGTCTCAGCGCCTGGCAATTAGTATAGAAACACTGTTTCCCACTGTTTCTGAGGCTAATTCTTGAACCGTAAGTCTTAGACGCTCGATCTTGGCGGCATTCATCTCAGCGCCTGGCAATTAGTATAGAAGCACTGTCTTTGACTTCTCTGGATGTTTCGCAGGCGAGCTATTGACAAGTAAATCCTAGACGCTCGATCTTGGTTATTTTCGCTTTCGCGGCTGGCAGCAAAGTTCAGAACCATGTTTCTGTGAACAACTCTTGAACTGTAAGTCACAGACGCTCGCTCTTGGCTGCATTCGTTTCAGCTCGTGGCAGCCAGTCTAAAAAACACTATCTTGGACTTCTCTGGATGTTTCCCAGGCGAGCTATTGGCAGCATGTTCAGAACCACTGTTTCTGAGGCTAATTCTTGAACCGTAAGTCTTAGACGCTCGATCTTGGCGGCATTCGTCTCAGCGCCTGGCAATTAGTATAGAAGCACTGTCTTTGACTTCTCTGGATGTTTCCCAGGCGAGCTATTGACAAGTAAATCCTAGACGCTCGATCTTGGTTACTTTTGCTTTCGCGGCTGGCAGCAAAGTTCAGAACCATGTTTCTGTGAATAACTCTTGAACCGTAAGTCACAGACGCTCGCTCTTGGCTGCATTCGTTTCAGCTCGTGGCAGCCAGTCTAAAAAAACACTATCTTGGACTTCTCTGGATGTTTCCCAGGCGAGCTATTGGCAGCATGTTCAAAACCACTGTTTCTGAGGCTAATTCTTGAACCGTAAGTCATAGACGCTCGATCTTGGCGGCATTCGTCTCAGCGCCTGGCAATTAGTATAAAAGCACTGTTTCCCACTGTTTCTGAGGCTAATTCTTGAACCGTAAGTCTTTGACGCTTGATCTTGGCGGCATTCGTCTCAGCGCCTGGCAATTAGTATAGAAACACTGTTTCCCACTGTTTCTGAGGCTAATTCTTGAACCGTAAGTCTTAGACGCTCGATCTTGGCGGCATTCGTCTCAGCGCCTGGCAATTAGTATTGAAGCACTGTCTTTGACTTCTCTGGATGTTTCCCAGGCGAGTTATTGACAAGTAAATCCTAGACGCTCGATCTTGGTTATTTTCGCTTTCGCGGCTGGCAGCAAAGTTCAGAACCATGTTTCTGTGAATAACTCTTGAACCGTAAGTCACAGACGCTCGCTCTTGGCTGCATTCGTTTCAGCTCGTGGCAGCCAGTCTAAAAAACACTATCTTGGACTTCTCTGGATGTTTCCCAGGCGAGCTATTGGCAGCATGTTCAGAACCACTGTTTCTGAGGCTAATTCTTGAACCGCAAGTCATAGACACTCGATCTTGGCGGCATTCGTCTCAGCGCCTGGCAATTAGTATAAAAGCACTGTTTCCCACTGTTTCTGAGGCTAATTCTTGAACCGTAAGTCTTTGACGCTTGATCTTGGCGGCATTCGTCTCAGCGCCTGGCAATTAGTATAGAAACACTGTTTCCCACTGTTTCTGAGGCTAATTCTTGAACCGTAAGTCTTAGACGCTCGATCTTGGCGGCATTCGTCTCAGCGCCTGGCAATTAGTATAGAAGCACTGTCTTTGACTTCTCTGGATGTTTCCCAGGCGAGCTATTGACAAGTAAATCCTAGACGCTCGATCTTGGTTACTTTCGCTTTCGCGGCTGGCAGCAAAGTTCAGAACCATGTTTCTGTGAATAACTCTTGAACCGTAAGTCACAGACGCTCGCTCTTGGTTGCATTCGTTTCAGCTCGTGGCAGCCAGTCTAAAAAAACACTATCTTGGACTTCTCTGGATGTTTCCCAGGCGAGCTATTGGCAGCATGTTCAAAACCACTGTTTCTGAGGCTAATTCTTGAACCGTAAGTCATAGACGCTCGATCTTGGCGGCATTCGTCTCAGCGCCTGGCAATTAGTATAAAAGCACTGTTTCCCACTGTTTCTGAGGCTAATTCTTGAACCGTAAGTCTTTGACGCTTGATCTTGGCGGCATTCGTCTCAGCGCCTGGCAATTAGTATAGAAACACTGTTTCCCACTGTTTCTGAGGCTAATTCTTGAACCGTAAGTCTTAGACGCTCGATCTTGGCGGCATTCGTCTCAGCGCCTGGCAATTAGTATTGAAGCACTGTCTTTGACTTCTCTGGATGTTTCCCAGGCGAGTTATTGACAAGTAAATCCTAGACGCTCGATCTTGGTTATTTTCGCTTTTGCGGCTGGCAGCAAAGTTCAGAACCATGTTTCTGTGAATAACTCTTGAACCGTAAGTCACAGACGCTCGCTCTTGGCTGCATTCGTTTCAGCTCGTGGCAGCCAGTCTAAAAAACACTATCTTGGACTTCTCTGGATGTTTCCCAGGCGAGCTATTGGCAGCATGTTCAGAACCACTGTTTCTGAGGCTAATTCTTGAACCGTAAGTCATAGACACTCGATCTTGGCGGCATTCGTCTCAGCGCCTGGCAATTAGTATAAAAGCACTGTTTCCCACTGTTTCTGAGGCTAATTCTTGAACCGTAAGTCTTTGACGCTTGATCTTGGCGGCATTCGTCTCAGCGCCTGGCAATTAGTATAGAAACACTGTTTCCCACTGTTTCTGAGGCTAATTCTTGAACCGTAAGTCTTAGACGCTCGATCTTGGCGGCATTCGTCTCAGCGCCTGGCAATTAGTATTGAAGCACTGTCTTTGACTTCTCTGGATGTTTCCCAGGCGAGCTATTGACAAGTAAATCCTAGACGCTCGATCTTGGTTACTTTCGTTTTCTCGGCTGGCAGCAAAGTTCAGAACCATGTTTCTGTGAATAACTCTTGAACCGTAAGTCACAGACGCTCGCTCTTGGTTGCATTCGTTTCAGCTCGTGGCAGCCAGTCTAAAAAACACTATCTTGGACTTCTCTGGATGTTTCCCAGGCGAGATATTGGCAGCATGTTCAGAACCACTGTTTCTGAGGCTAATTCTTGAACCGTAAGTCATAGACGCTCGATCTTGGCGCCATTTGTCTCAGCGCCTGGCAATTAGTATAGAAGCACTGTCTTTGACTTCTCTGGATGTTTCCCAGGCGAGCTATTGAAAAGTAAATCCTAGACGCTCGATTTGGTTACTTTCGCTTTCGCGGCTGGCAGCAAAGTTCAGAACCATGTTTCTGTGAATAACTCTTGAACCGTAAGTCACAGACGCTCGCTCTTGGTTGCATTCGTTTCAGCTCGTGGCAGCCAGTCTAAAAAACACTATCTTGGACTTCTCTGGATGTTTCCCAGGCGAGCTATTGGCAGCATGTTCAAAACCACTGTTTCTGAGGCTAATTCTTGAACCGTAAGTCATAGACGCTCGATCTTGGCGGCATTCGTCTCAGCGCCTGGCAATTAGTATAGAAGCACTGTTTCCCACTGTTTCTGAGGCTAATTCTTGAACCGTAAGTCTTAGACGCTTGATCTTGGCGGCATTCGTCTCAGCGCCTGGCAATTAGTATAGAAGCACTGTCTTTGACTTATCTGGATGTTTCCCAGGCGAGCTATTCACAAGTAAATCCTAGACGCTCGATCTTGGTTACTTTCGCTTTCGCGGCTGGCAGCAAAGTTCAGAACCATGTTTCTGTGAATAAATATTGAACCGTAAGTGACAGACGCTCGCTCTTGGCTGCATTTGTTTCAGCTCGTGGCAGCCAGTCTAAAAAACACTATCTTGGACTTCTCTGGATGTTTCCCAGGTGAGCTATTGGCAGCATGTTCAGAACCACTGTTTCTGAGGCTAATTCTTGAACCGTAAGTCATAGACGCTCGATCTTGGCGGCATTCGTCTCAGCGCCTGGCAATTAGTATAGAAACACTGTTTCCCACTGTTTCTGAGGCTAATTCTTGAACCGTAAGTCTTAGACGCTCGATCTTGGCGGCATTCATCTCAGCGCCTGGCAATTAGTATAGAAGCACTGTCTTTGACTTCTCTGGATGTTTCGCAGGCGAGCTATTGACAAGTAAATCCTAGACGCTCGATCTTGGTTATTTTCGCTTTCGCGGCTGGCAGCAAAGTTCAGAACCATGTTTCTGTGAACAACTCTTGAACTGTAAGTCACAGACGCTCGCTCTTGGCTGCATTCGTTTCAGCTCGTGGCAGCCAGTCTAAAAAACACTATCTTGGACTTCTCTGGATGTTTCCCAGGCGAGCTATTGGCAGCATGTTCAGAACCACTGTTTCTGAGGCTAATTCTTGAACCGTAAGTCTTAGACGCTCGATCTTGGCGGCATTCGTCTCAGCGCCTGGCAATTAGTATAGAAGCACTGTCTTTGACTTCTCTGGATGTTTCCCAGGCGAGCTATTGACAAGTAAATCCTAGACGCTCGATCTTGGTTACTTTTGCTTTCGCGGCTGGCAGCAAAGTTCAGAACCATGTTTCTGTGAATAACTCTTGAACCTTAAGTCACAGACGCTCGCTCTTGGCTGCATTCGTTTCAGCTCGTGGCAGCCAGTCTAAAAAAACACTATCTTGGACTTCTCTGGATGTTTCCCAGGCAAGCTATTGGCAGCATGTTCAGAACCACTGTTTCTGAGGCTAATTCTTGAACCGTAAGTCATAGACGCTCGATCTTGGCGGCATTCGTCTCAGCGCCTGGCAATTAGTATAGAATCACTGTTTCCCACTGTTTCTGAGGCTAATTCTTGAACCGTAAGTCTTAGACGCTTGATCTTGGCGGCATTCGTCTCAGCGCCTGGCAATTAGTGTAGAAGCACTGTCTTTGACTTCTCTGGATGTTTCCCAGGCGAGCTATTGACAAGTAAATCCTAGACGCTCGATCTTGGTTACTTTTGCTTTCGCGGCTGGCAGCAAAGTTCAGAACCATGTTTCTGTGAATAACTCTTGAACCGTAAGTCACAGACGCTCGCTCTTGGCTGCATTCGTTTCAGCTCGTGGCAGCCAGTCTAAAAAAACACTATCTTGGACTTCTCTGGATGTTTCCCAGACGAGCTATTGGCAGCATGTTCAGAACCACTGTTTCTGAGGCTAATTCTTGAACCGTAAGTCATAGACGCTCGATCTTGGCGGCATTCGTCTCAGCGCCTGGCAATTAGTATAAAAGCACTGTTTCCCACTGTTTCTGAGGCTAATTCTTGAACCGTAAGTCTTTGACGCTTGATCTTGGCGGCATTCGTCTCAGCGCCTGGCAATTAGTATAGAAACACTGTTTCCCACTGTTTCTGAGGCTAAATCTTGAACCGTAAGTCTTAGACGCTCGATCTTGGCGGCATTCGTCTCAGCGCCTGGCAATTAGTATAGAAGCACTGTCTTTGACTTCTCTGGATGTTTCCCAGGCGAGATATTGGCAGCATGTTCAGAACCACTGTTTCTGAGGCTAATTCTTGAACCGTAAGTCATAGACGCTCGATCTTGGCGGCATTTTTCTCAGCGCCTGGCAATTAGTATAGAAGCACTGTCTTTGACTTCTCTGGATGTTTCCCAGGCGAGCTATTGAAAAGTAAATCCTAGACGCTCGATCTTGGTTATTTTCGCTTTCGCGGCTGGCAGCAAAGTTCAGAACCATGTTTCTGTGAATAACTCTTGAACCGTAAGTCACAGACGCTCGCTCTTGGTTGCATTCGTTTCAGCTCGTGGCAGCCAGTCTAAAAAACACTATCTTGGACTTCTCTGGATGTTTCCCAGGCGAGCTATTGGCAGCATGTTTAGAACCACTGTTTCTGAGGCTAATTCTTGAACCGTAAGTCATAGACGCTCGATCTTGGCGGCATTCGTCTCAGCGCCTGGCAATTAGTATAAAAGAACTGTTTCCCACTGTTTCTGAGGCTAATTCTTGAACCGTAAGTCTTTGACGCTTGATCTTGGCGGCATTCGTCTCAGCGCCTGGCAATTAGTATAGAAACACTGTTTCCCACTGTTTCTGAGGCTAATTCTTGAACCGTAAGTCTTAGACGCTCGATCTTGGCGGCATTCGTCTCAGCGCCTGGCAATTAGTATAGAAGCACTGTCTTTGACTTCTCTGGATGTTTCCCAGGCGAGCTATTGACAAGTAATTCCTAGACGCTCGATCTTGGTTACTTTCGCTTTCGCGGCTGGCAGCAAAGTTCAGAACCATGTTTCTGTGAATAACTCTTGAACCGTAAGTCACAGACGCTCGCTCTTGGTTGCATTCGTTTCAGCTCGTGGCAGCTAGTCTAAAAAACACTATCTTGGACTTCTCTGGATGTTTCCCAGGCGAGCTATTGGCAGCATGTTCAAAACCACTGTTTCTGAGGCTAATTCTTGAACCGTAAGTCATAGACGCTCGATCTTGGCGGCATTCGTCTCAGCGCCTGGCAATTAGTATAGAAGCACTGTCTTTGACTTCTCTGGATGTTTCCCAGGCGAGCTATTGACAAGTAAATCCTAGACGCTCGATCTTGGTTATTTTCGCTTTCGCGGCTGGCAGCAAACTTCAGAACCATGTTTCTGCGAATAACTCTTGAACCGTAAGTCACAGACGCTCGCTCTTGGCTGCATTCGTTTCAGCTCGTGGCAGCCAGTCTAAAAAACACTATCTTGGACTTCTCTGGATGTTTCCCAGGTGAGCTATTGGCAGCATGTTCAGAACCACTGTTTCTGAGGCTAATTCTTGAACCGTAAGTCATAGACGCTCGATTTTGGCGGCATTCGTCTCAGCGCCTGGCAATTAGTATAAAAGCACTGTTTCCCACTGTTTCTGAGGCTAATTCTTGAACCGTAAGTCTTTGACGCTTGATCTTGGCGGCATTCGTCTCAGCGCCTGGCAATTAGTATAGAAACACTGTTTCCCACTGTTTCTGAGGCTAATTCTTGAACCGTAAGTCTTAGACGCTCGATCTTGGCGGCATTCGTCTCAGCGCCTGGCAATTAGTATTGAAGCACTGTCTTTGACTTCTCTGGATGTATCCCAGGCGAGCTATTGACAAGTAAATCCTAGACGCTCGATCTTGGTTACTTTCGCTTTCGCGGCTGGCAGCAAAGTTCAGAACCATGTTTCTGTGAATAACTCTTGAACCGTAAGTCACAGACGCTCGCTCTTGGTTGCATTCGTTTCAGCTCGTGGCAGCCAGTCTAAAAAACACTATCTTGGACTTCTCTGGATGTTTCCCAGGCGAGCTATTGGCAGCATGTTTAGAACCACTGTTTCTGAGGCTAATTCTTGAACCGTAAGTCATAGACGCTCGATCTTGGCGGCATTCGTCTCAGCGCCTGGCAATTAGTATAAAAGCACTGTTTCCCACTGTTTCTGAGGCTAATTCTTGAACCGTAAGTCTTTGACGCTTGATCTTGGCGGCATTCGTCTCAGCGCCTGGCAATTAGTATAGAAACACTGTTTCCCACTGTTTCTGAGGCTAATTCTTGAACCGTAAGTCTTAGACGCTCGATCTTGGCGGCATTCGTCTCAGCGCCTGGCAATTAGTATAGAAGCACTGTCTTTGACTTCTCTGGATGTTTCCCAGGCGAGCTATTGACAAGTAATTCCTAGACGCTCGATCTTGGTTACTTTCGCTTTCGCGGCTGGCAGCAAAGTTCAGAACCATGTTTCTGTGAATAACTCTTGAACCGTAAGTCACAGACACTCGCTCTTGGTTGCATTCGTTTCAGCTCGTGGCAGCCAGTCTAAAAAACACTATCTTGGACTTCTCTGGATGTTTCCCAGGCGAGCTATTGGCAGCATGTTCAAAACCACTGTTTCTGAGGCTAATTCTTGAACCGTAAGTCATAGACGCTCGATCTTGGCGGCATTCGTCTCAGCGCCTGGCAATTAGTATAGAAGCACTGTCTTTGACTTCACTGGATGTTTCCCAGGCGAGCTATTGACAAGTAAATCCTAGACGCTCGATCTTGGTTATTTTCGCTTTCGCGGCTGGCAGCAAAGTTCAGAACCATGTTTCTGTGAATAACTCTTGAACCGTAAGTCACAGACGCTCGCTCTTGGCTGCATTCGTTTCAGCTCGTGGCAGCCAGTCTAAAAAACACTATCTTGGACTTCTCTGGATGTTTCCCAGGCGAGCTATTGGCAGCATGTTCAGAACCACTGTTTCTGAGGCTAATTCTTGAACCGTAAGTCATAGACGCTCGATCTTGGCGGCATTTGTCTCAGCGCCTGGCAATTAGTATAGAAGCACTGTCTTTGACTTCTCTGGATGTTTCCCAGGCGAGCTATTGACAAGTAAATCCTAGACGCTCGATCTTGGTTATTTTCGCTTTCGCGGCTGGCAGCAAACTTCAGAACCATGTTTCTGCGAATAACTCTTGAACCGTAAGTCACAGACGCTCGCTCTTGGCTGCATTCGTTTCAGCTCGTGGCAGCCAGTCTAAAAAACACTATCTTGGACTTCTCTGGATGTTTCCCAGGCGAGCTATTGGCAGCATGTTTAGAACCACTGTTTCTGAGGCTAATTCTTGAACCGTAAGTCATAGACGCTCGATCTTGGCGGCATTCGTCTCAGCGCCTGGCAATTAGTATAAAAGCACTGTTTCCCACTGTTTCTGAGGCTAATTCTTGAACCGTAAGTCTTTGACGCTTGATCTTGGCGGCATTCGTCTCAGCGCCTGGCAATTAGTATAGAAACACTGTTTCCCACTGTTTCTGAGGCTAATTCTTGAACCGTAAGTCTTAGACGCTCGATCTTGGCGGCATTCGTCTCAGCGCCTGGCAATTAGTATAGAAGCACTGTCTTTGACTTCTCTGGATGTTTCCCAGGCGAGCTATTGACAAGTAAATCCTAGACGCTCGATCTTGGTTACTTTCGCTTTCGCGGCTGGCAGCAAAGTTCAGAACCATGTTTCTGTGAATAACTCTTGAACCGTAAGTCACAGACGCTCGCTCTTGGTTGCATTCGTTTCAGCTCGTGGCAGCCAGTCTAAAAAAACACTATCTTGGACTTCTCTGGATGTTTCCCAGGCGAGATATTGGCAGCATGTTCAGAACCACTGTTTCTGAGGCTAATTCTTGAACCGTAAGTCATAGACGCTCGATCTTGGCGGCATTTTTCTCAGCGCCTGGCAATTAGTATAGAAGCACTGTCTTTGACTTCTCTGGATGTTTCCCAGGCGAGCTATTGAAAAGTAAATCCTAGACGCTCGATCTTGGTTATTTTCGCTTTCGCGGCTGGCAGCAAAGTTCAGAACCATGTTTCTGTGAATAACTCTTGAACCGTAAGTCACAGACGCTCGCTCTTGGTTGCATTCGTTTCAGCTCGTGGCAGCCAGTCTAAAAAACACTATCTTGGACTTATCTGGATGTTTCCCAGGCGAGCTATTGGCAGCATGATCAGAACCACTGTTTCTGAGGCTAATTCTTGAACCGTAAGTCATAGACGCTCGATCTTGGCGGCATTCGTCTCAGCGCCTGGCAATTAGTATAAAAGCACTGTTTCCCACTGTTTCTGAGGCTAATTCTTGAACCGTAAGTCTTTGACGCTTGATCTTGGCGGCATTCGTCTCAGCGCCTGGCAATTAGTATAGAAACACTGTTTCCCACTGTTTCTGAGGCTAATTCTTGAACCGTAAGTCTTAGACGCTCGATCTTGGCGGCATTCGTCTCAGCGCCTGGCAATTAGTATTGAAGCACTGTCTTTGACTTCTCTGGATGTATCCCAGGCGAGCTATTGACAAGTAAATCCTAGACGCTCGATCTTGGTTACTTTCGCTTTCGCGGCTGGCAGCAAAGTTCAGAACCATGTTTCTGTGAATAACTCTTGAACCGTAAGTCACAGACGCTCGCTCTTGGTTGCATTCGTTTCAGCTCGTGGCAGCCAGTCTAAAAAAACACTATCTTGGACTTCTCTGGATGTTTCCCAGGCGAGCTATTGGCAGCATGTTTAGAACCACTGTTTCTGAGGCTAATTCTTGAACCGTAAGTCATAGACGCTCGATCTTGGCGGCATTCGTCTCAGCGCCTGGCAATTAGTATAAAAGCACTGTTTCCCACTGTTTCTGAGGCTAATTCTTGAACCGTAAGTCTTTGACGCTTGATCTTGGCGGCATTCGTCTCAGCGCCTGGCAATTAGTATAGAAACACTGTTTCCCACTGTTTCTGAGGCTAATTCTTGAACCGTAAGTCTTAGACGCTCGATCTTGGCGGCATTCGTCTCAGCGCCTGGCAATTAGTATAGAAGCACTGTCTTTGACTTCTCTGGATGTTTCCCAGGCGAGCTATTGACAAGTAATTCCTAGACGCTCGATCTTGGTTACTTTCGCTTTCGCGGCTGGCAGCAAAGTTCAGAACCATGTTTCTGTGAATAACTCTTGAACCGTAAGTCACAGACGCTCGCTCTTGGCTGCATTCGTTTCAGCTCGTGGCAGCCAGTCTAAAAAAACACTATCTTGGACTTCTCTGGATGTTTCCCAGACGAGCTATTGGCAGCATGTTCAGAACCACTGTTTCTGAGGCTAATTCTTGAACCGTAAGTCATAGACGCTCGATCTTGGCGGCATTCGTCTCAGCGCCTGGCAATTAGTATAAAAGCACTGTTTCCCACTGTTTCTGAGGCTAATTCTTGAACCGTAAGTCTTTGACGCTTGATCTTGGCGGCATTCGTCTCAGCGCCTGACAATTAGTATAGAAACACTGTTTCCCACTGTTTCTGAGGCTAATTCTTGAACCGTAAGTCTTAGACGCTCGATCTTGGCGGCATTCGTCTCAGCGCCTGGCAATTAGTATAGAAGCACTGTCTTTGACTTCTCTGGATGTTTCCCAGGCGAGTTATTGACAAGTAAATCCTAGACGCTCGATCTTGGTTATTTTCGCTTTCGCGGCTGGCAGCAAAGTTCAGAACCATGTTTCTGTGAATAACTCTTGAACCGTAAGTCACAGACGCTCGCTCTTGGCTGCATTCGTTTCAGCTCGTGGCAGCCAGTCTAAAAAACACTATCTTGGACTTCTCTGGATGTTTCCCAGGCGAGCTATTGGCAGCATGTTCAGAACCACTGTTTCTGAGGCTAATTCTTGAACCGTAAGTCATAGACGCTCGATCTTGGCGGCATTCGTCTCAGCGCCTGGCAATTAGTATAAAAGCACTGTTTCCCACTGTTTCTGAGGCTAATTCTTGAACCGTAAGTCTTTGACGCTTGATCTTGGCGGCATTCGTCTCAGCGCCTGGCAATTAGTATAGAAACACTGTTTCCCACTGTTTCTGAGGCTAATTCTTGAACCGTAAGTCTTAGACGCTCGATCTTGGCGGCATTCGTCTCAGCGCCTGGCAATTAGTATTGAAGCACTGTCTTTGACTTCTCTGGATGTTTCCCAGGCGAGCTATTGACAAGTAAATCCTAGACGCTCGATCTTGGTTACTTTCGTTTTCTCGGCTGGCAGCAAAGTTCAGAACCATGTTTCTGTGAATAACTCTTGAACCGTAAGTCACAGACGCTCGCTCTTGGTTGCATTCGTTTCAGCTCGTGGCAGCCAGTCTAAAAAACACTATCTTGGACTTCTCTGGATGTTTCCCAGGCGAGATATTGGCAGCATGTTCAGAACCACTGTTTCTGAGGCTAATTCTTGAACCGTAAGTCATAGACGCTCGATCTTGGCGGCATTTGTCTCAGCGCCTGGCAATTAGTATAGAAGCACTGTCTTTGACTTCTCTGGATGTTTCCCAGGCGAGCTATTGAAAAGTAAATCCTAGACGCTCGATCTTGGTTATTTTCGCTTTCGCGGCTGGCAGCAAAGTTCAGAACCATGTTTCTGTGAATAACTCTTGAACCGTAAGTCACAGACGCTCGCTCTTGGTTGCATTCGTTTCAGCTCGTGGCAGCCAGTCTAAAAAACACTATCTTGGACTTCTCTGGATGTTTCCCAGGCGAGCTATTGGCAGCATGTTCAGAACCACTGTTTCTGAGGCTAATTCTTGAACCGTAAGTCATAGACGCTCGATCTTGGCGGCATTCGTCTCAGCGCCTGGCAATTAGTATAGAATCACTGTTTCCCACTGTTTCTGAGGCTAATTCTTGAACCGTAAGTCTTAGACGCTTGATCTTGGCGGCATTCGTCTCAGCGCCTGGCAATTAGTGTAGAAGCACTGTCTTTGACTTCTCTGGATGTTTCCCAGGCGAGCTATTGACAAGTAAATCCTAGACGCTCGATCTTGGTTACTTTTGCTTTCGCGGCTGGCAGCAAAGTTCAGAACCATGTTTCTGTGAATAACTCTTGAACCGTAAGTCACAGACGCTCGCTCTTGGCTGCATTCGTTTCAGCTCGTGGCAGCCAGTCTAAAAAAACACTATCTTGGACTTCTCTGGATGTTTCCCAGACGAGCTATTGGCAGCATGTTCAGAACCACTGTTTCTGAGGCTAATTCTTGAACCGTAAGTCATAGACGCTCGATCTTGGCGGCATTCGTCTCAGCGCCTGGCAATTAGTATAAAAGCACTGTTTCCCACTGTTTCTGAGGCTAATTCTTGAACCGTAAGTCTTTGACGCTTGATCTTGGCGGCATTCGTCTCAGCGCCTGACAATTAGTATAGAAACACTGTTTCCCACTGTTTCTGAGGCTAATTCTTGAACCGTAAGTCTTAGACGCTCGATCTTGGCGGCATTCGTCTCAGCGCCTGGCAATTAGTATAGAAGCACTGTCTTTGACTTCTCTGGATGTTTCCCAGGCGAGTTATTGACAAGTAAATCCTAGACGCTCGATCTTGGTTATTTTCGCTTTCGCGGCTGGCAGCAAAGTTCAGAACCATGTTTCTGTGAATAACTCTTGAACCGTAAGTCACAGACGCTCGCTCTTGGTTGCATTCGTTTCAGCTCGTGGCAGCCAGTCTAAAAAACACTATCTTGGACTTCTCTGGATGTTTCCCAGGCGAGCTATTGGCAGCATGTTTAGAACCACTGTTTCTGAGGCTAATTCTTGAACCGTAAGCCATAGACGCTCGATCTTGGCGGCATTCGTCTCAGCGCCTGGCAATTAGTATAAAAGCACTGTTTCCCACTGTTTCTGAGGCTAATTCTTGAACCGTAAGTCTTTGACGCTTGATCTTGGCGGCATTCGTCTCAGCGCCTGGCAATTAGTATAGAAACACTGTTTCCCACTGTTTCTGAGGCTAATTCTTGAACCGTAAGTCTTAGACGCTCGATCTTGGCAGCATTCGTCTCAGCGCCTGGCAATTAGTATAGAAGCACTGTCTTTGACTTCTCTGGATGTTTCCCAGGCGAGCTATTGACAAGTAAATCCTAGACGCTCGATCTTGGTTACTTTCGCTTTCGCGGCTGGCAGCAAAGTTCAGAACCATGTTTCTGTGAATAACTCTTGAACCGTAAGTCACAGACGCTCGCTCTTGGTTGCATTCGTTTCAGCTCGTGGCAGCCAGTCTAAAAAACACTATCTTGGACTTCTCTGGATGTTTCCCAGGCGAGCTATTGGCAGCATGTTCAAAACCACTGTTTCTGAGGCTAATTCTTGAACCGTAAGTCATAGACGCTCGATCTTGGCGGCATTCGTCTCAGCGCCTGGCAATTAGTATAGAAGCACTGTCTTTGACTTCACTGGATGTTTCCCAGGCGAGCTATTGACAAGTAAATCCTAGACGCTCGATCTTGGTTATTTTCGCTTTCGCGGCTGGCAGCAAAGTTCGGAACCATGTTTCCGTGAATAACTCTTGAACCGTAAGTAATAGACGCTCGCTCTTGGCTGCATTCGTTTCAGCTCGTGGCAGCCAGTCTAAAAAAACACTATCTTGGACTTCTCTGGATGTTTCCCAGGCGAGCAATTGGCAGCATGTTTAGAACCACTGTTTCTGAGGCTAATTCTTGAACCGTAAGTCATAGACGCTCGATCTTGGCGGCATTCGTCTCAGCGCCTGGCAATTAGTATAAAAGCACTGTTTCCCACTGTTTCTGAGGCTAATTCTTGAACCGTAAGTCTTTGACGCTTGATCTTGGCGGCATTCGTCTCAGCGCCTGGCAATTAGTATAGAAACACTGTTTCCCACTGTTTCTGAGGCTAATTCTTGAACCGTAAGTCTTAGACGCTCGATCTTGGCGGCATTCGTCTCAGCGCCTGGCAATTAGTATAGAAGCACTGTCTTTGACTTCTCTGGATGTTTCCCAGGCGAGCTATTGACAAGTAAATCCTAGACGCTCGATCTTGGTTACTTTCGCTTTCGCGGCTGGCAGCAAAGTTCAGAACCATGTTTCTGTGAATAACTCTTGAACCGTAAGTCACAGACGCTCGCTCTTGGTTGCATTCGTTTCAGCTCGTGGCAGCCAGTCTAAAAAAACACTATCTTGGACTTCTCTGGATGTTTCCCAGGCGAGATATTGGCAGCATGTTCAGAACCACTGTTTCTGAGGCTAATTCTTGAACCGTAAGTCATAGACGCTCGATCTTGGCGGCATTTTTCTCAGCGCCTGGCAATTAGTATAGAAGCACTGTCTTTGACTTCTCTGGATGTTTCCCAGGCGAGCTATTGAAAAGTAAATCCTAGACGCTCGATCTTGGTTATTTTCGCTTTCGCGGCTGGCAGCAAAGTTCAGAACCATGTTTCTGTGAATAACTCTTGAACCGTAAGTCACAGACGCTCGCTCTTGGTTGCATTCGTTTCAGCTCGTGGCAGCCAGTCTAAAAAACACTATCTTGGACTTATCTGGATGTTTCCCAGGCGAGCTATTGGCAGCATGATCAGAACCACTGTTTCTGAGGCTAATTCTTGAACCGTAAGTCATAGACGCTCGATCTTGGCGGCATTCGTCTCAGCGCCTGGCAATTAGTATAAAAGCACTGTTTCCCACTGTTTCTGAGGCTAATTCTTGAACCGTAAGTCTTTGACGCTTGATCTTGGCGGCATTCGTCTCAGCGCCTGGCAATTAGTATAGAAACACTGTTTCCCACTGTTTCTGAGGCTAATTCTTGAACCGTAAGTCTTAGACGCTCGATCTTGGCGGCATTCGTCTCAGCGCCTGGCAATTAGTATTGAAGCACTGTCTTTGACTTCTCTGGATGTATCCCAGGCGAGCTATTGACAAGTAAATCCTAGACGCTCGATCTTGGTTACTTTCGCTTTCGCGGCTGGCAGCAAAGTTCAGAACCATGTTTCTGTGAATAACTCTTGAACCGTAAGTCACAGACGCTCGCTCTTGGTTGCATTCGTTTCAGCTCGTGGCAGCCAGTCTAAAAAAACACTATCTTGGACTTCTCTGGATGTTTCCCAGGCGAGCTATTGGCAGCATGTTTAGAACCACTGTTTCTGAGGCTAATTCTTGAACCGTAAGTCATAGACGCTCGATCTTGGCGGCATTCGTCTCAGCGCCTGGCAATTAGTATAAAAGCACTGTTTCCCACTGTTTCTGAGGCTAATTCTTGAACCGTAAGTCTTAGACGCTCGATCTTGGCGGCATTCGTCTCAGCGCCTGGCAATTAGTATAGAAGCACTGTCTTTGACTTCTCTGGATGTTTCCCAGGCGAGCTATTGACAAGTAATTCCTAGACGCTCGATCTTGGTTACTTTCGCTTTCGCGGCTGGCAGCAAAGTTCAGAACCATGTTTCTGTGAATAACTCTTGAACCGTAAGTCACAGACGCTCGCTCTTGGTTGCATTCGTTTCAGCTCGTGGCAGCTAGTCTAAAAAACACTATCTTGGACTTCTCTGGATGTTTCCCAGGCGAGCTATTGGCAGCATGTTCAAAACCACTGTTTCTGAGGCTAATTCTTGAACCGTAAGTCATAGACGCTCGATCTTGGCGGCATTCGTCTCAGCGCCTGGCAATTAGTATAGAAGCACTGTCTTTGACTTCTCTGGATGTTTCCCAGGCGAGCTATTGACAAGTAAATCCTAGACGCTCGATCTTGGTTATTTTCGCTTTCGCGGCTGGCAGCAAACTTCAGAACCATGTTTCTGCGAATAACTCTTGAACCGTAAGTCACAGACGCTCGCTCTTGGCTGCATTCGTTTCAGCTCGTGGCAGCCAGTCTAAAAAACACTATCTTGGACTTCTCTGGATGTTTCCCAGGTGAGCTATTGGCAGCATGTTCAGAACCACTGTTTCTGAGGCTAATTCTTGAACCGTAAGTCATAGACGCTCGATTTTGGCGGCATTCGTCTCAGCGCCTGGCAATTAGTATAAAAGCACTGTTTCCCACTGTTTCTGAGGCTAATTCTTGAACCGTAAGTCTTTGACGCTTGATCTTGGCGGCATTCGTCTCAGCGCCTGGCAATTAGTATAGAAACACT
Organism: Rhinoderma darwinii; assembly: GCF_050947455.1. Classification (NCBI taxonomy): domain Eukaryota; kingdom Metazoa; phylum Chordata; class Amphibia; order Anura; family Rhinodermatidae; genus Rhinoderma; species Rhinoderma darwinii. Next base: position 19,015 of record NW_027462147.1, read on the forward strand.
GTTTCCCACTGTTTCTGAGGCTAATTCTTGAACCGTAAGTCTTAGACGCTCGATCTTGGCGGCATTCGTCTCAGCGCCTGGCAATTAGTATAGAAGCACTGTATTTGACTTCTCTGGATGTTTCCCAGGCGAACTATTGACAAGTAAATCCTAGACGCTCGATCTTGGTTACTTTTGCTTTCGCGGCTGGCAGCAAAGTTCAGAACCATGTTTCTGTGAATAACTCTTGAACCGTAAGTCACAGACGCTCGCTCTTGGCTGCATTCGTTTCAGCACGTGGCAGCCAGTCTAAAAAAACACTATCTTGGACTTCTCTGGATGTTTCCCAGACGAGCTATTGGCAGCATGTTCAGAACCACTGTTTCTGAGGCTAATTCTTGAACCGTAAGTCATAGACGCTCGATCTTGGCGGCATTCGTCTCAGCGCCTGGCAATTAGTATAGAAGCACTGTTTCCCACTGTTTCTGAGGCTAATTCTTGAACCGTAAGTCTTAGACGCTTGATCTTGGCGGCATTCGTCTCAGCGCCTGGCAATTAGTATAGAAGCACTGTCTTTGACTTATCTGGATGTTTCCCAGGCGAGCTATTCACAAGTAAATCCTAGACGCTCGATCTTGGTTACTTTCGCTTTCGCGGCTGGCAGCAAAGTTCAGAACCATGTTTCTGTGAATAAATATTGAACCGTAAGTGACAGACGCTCGCTCTTGGCTGCATTTGTTTCAGCTCGTGGCAGCCAGTCTAAAAAACACTATCTTGGACTTCTCTGGATGTTTCCCAGGTGAGCTATTGGCAGCATGTTCAGAACCACTGTTTCTGAGGCTAATTCTTGAACCGTAAGTCATAGACGCTCGATCTTGGCGGCATTCGTCTCAGCGCCTGGCAATTAGTATAGAAACACTGTTTCCCACTGTTTCTGAGGCTAATTCTTGAACCGTAAGTCTTAGACGCTCGATCTTGGCGGCATTCATCTCAGCGCCTGGCAATTAGTATAGAAGCACTGTCTTTGACTTCTCTGGATGTTTCGCAGGCGAGCTATTGACAAGTAAATCCTAGACGCTCGATCTTGGTTATTTTCGCTTTCGCGGCTGGCAGCAAAGTTCAGAACCATGTTTCTGTGAATAACTCTTGAACCGTAAGTCACAGACGCTCGCTCTTGGCTGCATTCGTTTCAGCTCGTGGCAGCCAGTCTAAAAAACACTATCTTGGACTTCTCTGGATGTTTCCCAGGCGAGCTATTGGCAGCATGTTCAGAACCACTGTTTCTGAGGCTAATTCTTGAACCGTAAGTCTTAGACGCTCGATCTTGGCGGCATTCGTCTCAGCGCCTGGCAATTAGTATAGAAGCACTGTCTTTGACTTCTCTGGATGTTTCCCAGGCGAGCTATTGACAAGTAAATCCTAGACGCTCGATCTTGGTTACTTTTGCTTTCGCGGCTGGCAGCAAAGTTCAGAACCATGTTTCTGTGAATAACTCTTGAACCGTAAGTCACAGACGCTCGCTCTTGGCTGCATTCGTTTCAGCTCGTGGCAGCCAGTCTAAAAAAAACACTATCTTGGACTTCTCTGGATGTTTCCCAGACGAGCTATTGGCAGCATGTTCAGAACCACTGTTTCTGAGGCTAATTCTTGAACCGTAAGTCATAGACGCTCGATCTTGGCGGCATTCGTCTCAGCGCCTGGCAATTAGTATAAAAGCACTGTTTCCCACTGTTTCTGAGGCTAATTCTTGAACCGTAAGTCTTTGACGCTTGATCTTGGCGGCATTCGTCTCAGCGCCTGGCAATTAGTATAGAAACACTGTTTCCCACTGTTTCTGAGGCTAATTCTTGAACCGTAAGTCTTAGACGCTCGATCTTGGCGGCATTCGTCTCAGCGCCTGGCAATTAGTATAGAAGCACTGTCTTTGACTTCTCTGGATGTTTCCCAGGCGAGCTATTGACAAGTAAATCCTAGACGCTCGATCTTGGTTACTTTCGCTTTCGCGGCTGGCAGCAAAGTTCAGAACCATGTTTCTGTGAATAACTCTTGAACCGTAAGTCACAGACGCTCGCTCTTGGTTGCATTCGTTTCAGCTCGTGGCAGCCAGTCTAAAAAAACACTATCTTGGACTTCTCTGGATGTTTCCCAGGCGAGCTATTGGCAGCATGTTTAGAACCACTGTTTCTGAGGCTAATTCTTGAACCGTAAGTCATAGACGCTCGATCTTGGCGGCATTCGTCTCAGCGCCTGGCAATTAGTATAAAAGCACTGTTTCCCACTGTTTCTGAGGCTAATTCTTGAACCGTAAGTCTTTGACGCTTGATCTTGGCGGCATTCGTCTCAGCGCCTGGCAATTAGTATAGAAACACTGTTTCCCACTGTTTCTGAGGCTAATTCTTGAACCGTAAGTCTTAGACGCTCGATCTTGGCGGCATTCGTCTCAGCGCCTGGCAATTAGTATTGAAGCACTGTCTTTGACTTCTCTGGATGTTTCCCAGGCGAGTTATTGACAAGTAAATCCTAGACGCTCGATCTTGGTTATTTTCGCTTTCGCGGCTGGCAGCAAAGTTCAGAACCATGTTTCTGTGAATAACTCTTGAACCGTAAGTCACAGACGCTCGCTCTTGGCTGCATTCGTTTCAGCTCGTGGCAGCCAGTCTAAAAAACACTATCTTGGACTTCTCTGGATGTTTCCCAGGCGAGCTATTGGCAGCATGTTCAGAACCACTGTTTCTGAGGCTAATTCTTGAACCGTAAGTCATAGACACTCGATCTTGGCGGCATTCGTCTCAGCGCCTGGCAATTAGTATAAAAGCACTGTTTCCCACTGTTTCTGAGGCTAATTCTTGAACCGTAAGTCTTTGACGCTTGATCTTGGCGGCATTCGTCTCAGCGCCTGGCAATTAGTATAGAAACACTGTTTCCCACTGTTTCTGAGGCTAATTCTTGAACCGTAAGTCTTAGACGCTCGATCTTGGCGGCATTCGTCTCAGCGCCTGGCAATTAGTATTGAAGCACTGTCTTTGACTTCTCTGGATGTTTCCCAGGCGAGCTATTGACAAGTAAATCCTAGACGCTCGATCTTGGTTACTTTCGTTTTCTCGGCTGGCAGCAAAGTTCAGAACCATGTTTCTGTGAATAACTCTTGAACCGTAAGTCACAGACGCTCGCTCTTGGTTGCATTCGTTTCAGCTCGTGGCAGCCAGTCTAAAAAACACTATCTTGGACTTCTCTGGATGTTTCCCAGGCGAGATATTGGCAGCATGTTCAGAACCACTGTTTCTGAGGCTAATTCTTGAACCGTAAGTCATAGACGCTCGATCTTGGCGGCATTTGTCTCAGCGCCTGGCAATTAGTATAGAAGCACTGTCTTTGACTTCTCTGGATGTTTCCCAGGCGAGCTATTGAAAAGTAAATCCTAGACGCTCGATCTTGGTTATTTTCGCTTTCGCGGCTGGCAGCAAAGTTCAGAACCATGTTTCTGTGAATAACTCTTGAACCGTAAGTCACAGACGCTCGCTCTTGGTTGCATTCGTTTCAGCTCGTGGCAGCCAGTCTAAAAAACACTATCTTGGACTTCTCTGGATGTTTCCCAGGCGAGCTATTGGCAGCATGTTCAGAACCACTGTTTCTGAGGCTAATTCTTGAACCGTAAGTCATAGACGCTCGATCTTGGCGGCATTCGTCTCAGCGCCTGGCAATTAGTATAGAATCACTGTTTCCCACTGTTTCTGAGGCTAATTCTTGAACCGTAAGTCTTAGACGCTTGATCTTGGCGGCATTCGTCTCAGCGCCTGGCAATTAGTGTAGAAGCACTGTCTTTGACTTCTCTGGATGTTTCCCAGGCGAGCTATTGACAAGTAAATCCTAGACGCTCGATCTTGGTTACTTTCGCTTTCGCGGCTGGCAGCAAAGTTCAGAACCATGTTTCTGTGAATAACTCTTGAACCGTAAGTCACAGACGCTCGCTCTTGGTTGCATTCGTTTCAGCTCGTGGCAGCCAGTCTAAAAAAACACTATCTTGGACTTCTCTGGATGTTTCCCAGGCGAGCTATTGGCAGCATGTTTAGAACCACTGTTTCTGAGGCTAATTCTTGAACCGTAAGTCATAGACGCTCGATCTTGGCGGCATTCGTCTCAGCGCCTGGCAATTAGTATAAAAGCACTGTTTCCCACTGTTTCTGAGGCTAATTCTTGAACCGTAAGTCTTTGACGCTTGATCTTGGCGGCATTCGTCTCAGCGCCTGGCAATTAGTATAGAAACACTGTTTCCCACTGTTTCTGAGGCTAATTCTTGAACCGTAAGTCTTAGACGCTCGATCTTGGCGGCATTCGTCTCAGCGCCTGGCAATTAGTATTGAAGCACTGTCTTTGACTTCTCTGGATGTTTCCCAGGCGAGTTATTGACAAGTAAATCCTAGACGCTCGATCTTGGTTATTTTCGCTTTCGCGGCTGGCAGCAAAGTTCAGAACCATGTTTCTGTGAATAACTCTTGAACCGTAAGTCACAGACGCTCGCTCTTGGCTGCATTCGTTTCAGCTCGTGGCAGCCAGTCTAAAAAACACTATCTTGGACTTCTCTGGATGTTTCCCAGGCGAGCTATTGGCAGCATGTTCAGAACCACTGTTTCTGAGGCTAATTCTTGAACCGTAAGTCATAGACACTCGATCTTGGCGGCATTCGTCTCAGCGCCTGGCAATTAGTATAAAAGCACTGTTTCCCACTGTTTCTGAGGCTAATTCTTGAACCGTAAGTCTTTGACGCTTGATCTTGGCGGCATTCGTCTCAGCGCCTGGCAATTAGTATAGAAACACTGTTTCCCACTGTTTCTGAGGCTAATTCTTGAACCGTAAGTCTTAGACGCTCGATCTTGGCGGCATTCGTCTCAGCGCCTGGCAATTAGTATTGAAGCACTGTCTTTGACTTCTCTGGATGTTTCCCAGGCGAGCTATTGAAAAGTAAATCCTAGACGCTCGATCTTGGTTATTTTCGCTTTCGCGGCTGGCAGCAAAGTTCAGAACCATGTTTCTGTGAATAACTCTTGAACCGTAAGTCACAGACGCTCGCTCTTGGTTGCATTCGTTTCAGCTCGTGGCAGCCAGTCTAAAAAAACACTATCTTGGACTTCTCTGGATGTTTCCCAGGCGAGCTATTGGCAGCTTGTTTAGAACCACTGTTTCTGAGGCTAATTCTTGAACCGTAAGTCATAGACGCTCGATCTTGGCGGCATTCGTCTCAGCGCCTGGCAATTAGTATAAAAGCACTGTTTCCCACTGTTTCTGAGGCTAATTCTTGAACCGTAAGTCTTTGACGCTTGATCTTGGCGGCATTCGTCTCAGCGCCTGGCAATTAGTATAGAAACACTGTTTCCCACTGTTTCTGAGGCTAATTCTTGAACCGTAAGTCTTAGACGCTCGATCTTGGCGGCATTCGTCTCAGCGCCTGGCAATTAGTATAGAAGCACTGTCTTTGACTTCTCTGGATGTTTCCCAGGCGAGCTATTGACAAGTAAATCCTAGACGCTCGATCTTGGTTACTTTCGCTTTCGCGGCTGGCAGCAAAGTTCAGAACCATGTTTCTGTGAATAACTCTTGAACCGTAAGTCACAGACGCTCGCTCTTGGTTGCATTCGTTTCAGCTCGTGGCAGCCAGTCTAAAAAACACTATCTTGGACTTCTCTGGATGTTTCCCAGGCGAGCTATTGGCAGCATGTTCAAAACCACTGTTTCTGAGGCTAATTCTTGAACCGTAAGTCATAGACGCTCGATCTTGGCGGCATTCGTCTCAGCGCCTGGCAATTAGTATAGAAGCACTGTTTCCCACTGTTTCTGAGGCTAATTCTTGAACCGTAAGTCTTAGACGCTTGATCTTGGCGGCATTCGTCTCAGCGCCTGGCAATTAGTATAGAAGCACTGTCTTTGACTTATCTGGATGTTTCCCAGGCGAGCTATTCACAAGTAAATCCTAGACGCTCGATCTTGGTTACTTTCGCTTTCGCGGCTGGCAGCAAAGTTCAGAACCATGTTTCTGTGAATAAATATTGAACCGTAAGTGACAGACGCTCGCTCTTGGCTGCATTTGTTTCAGCTCGTGGCAGCCAGTCTAAAAAACACTATCTTGGACTTCTCTGGATGTTTCCCAGGTGAGCTATTGGCAGCATGTTCAGAACCACTGTTTCTGAGGCTAATTCTTGAACCGTAAGTCATAGACGCTCGATCTTGGCGGCATTCGTCTCAGCGCCTGGCAATTAGTATAGAAACACTGTTTCCCACTGTTTCTGAGGCTAATTCTTGAACCGTAAGTCTTAGACGCTCGATCTTGGCGGCATTCATCTCAGCGCCTGGCAATTAGTATAGAAGCACTGTCTTTGACTTCTCTGGATGTTTCGCAGGCGAGCTATTGACAAGTAAATCCTAGACGCTCGATCTTGGTTATTTTCGCTTTCGCGGCTGGCAGCAAAGTTCAGAACCATGTTTCTGTGAATAACTCTTGAACTGTAAGTCACAGACGCTCGCTCTTGGCTGCATTCGTTTCAGCTCGTGGCAGCCAGTCTAAAAAACACTATCTTGGACTTCTCTGGATGTTTCCCAGGCGAGCTATTGGCAGCATGTTCAGAACCACTGTTTCTGAGGCTAATTCTTGAACCGTAAGTCTTAGACGCTCGATCTTGGCGGCATTCGTCTCAGCGCCTGGCAATTAGTATAGAAGCACTGTCTTTGACTTCTCTGGATGTTTCCCAGGCGAGCTATTGACAAGTAAATCCTAGACGCTCGATCTTGGTTACTTTTGCTTTCGCGGCTGGCAGCAAAGTTCAGAACCATGTTTCTGTGAATAACTCTTGAACCGTAAGTCACAGACGCTCGCTCTTGGCTGCATTCGTTTCAGCTCGTGGCAGCCAGTCTAAAAAAACACTATCTTGGACTTCTCTGGATGTTTCCCAGACGAGCTATTGGCAGCATGTTCAGAACCACTGTTTCTGAGGCTAATTCTTGAACCGTAAGTCATAGACGCTCGATCTTGGCGGCATTCGTCTCAGCGCCTGGCAATTAGTATAAAAGCACTGTTTCCCACTGTTTCTGAGGCTAATTCTTGAACCGTAAGTCTTTGACGCTTGATCTTGGCGGCATTCGTCTCAGCGCCTGGCAATTAGTATAGAAACACTGTTTCCCACTGTTTCTGAGGCTAATTCTTGAACCGTAAGTCTTAGACGCTCGATCTTGGCGGCATTCGTCTCAGCGCCTGGCAATTAGTATAGAAGCACTGTCTTTGACTTCTCTGGATGTTTCCCAGGCGAGCTATTGACAAGTAAATCCTAGACGCTCGATCTTGGTTACTTTCGCTTTCGCGGCTGGCAGCAAAGTTCAGAACCATGTTTCTGTGAATAACTCTTGAACCGTAAGTCACAGACGCTCGCTCTTGGTTGCATTCGTTTCAGCTCGTGGCAGCCAGTCTAAAAAACACTATCTTGGACTTCTCTGGATGTTTCCCAGGCGAGCTATTGGCAGCATGTTCAAAACCACTGTTTCTGAGGCTAATTCTTGAACCGTAAGTCATAGACGCTCGATCTTGGCGGCATTCGTCTCAGCGCCTGGCAATTAGTATAGAAGCACTGTTTCCCACTGTTTCTGAGGCTAATTCTTGAACCGTAAGTCTTAGACGCTTGATCTTGGCGGCATTCGTCTCAGCGCCTGGCAATTAGTATAGAAGCACTGTCTTTGACTTATCTGGATGTTTCCCAGGCGAGCTATTCACAAGTAAATCCTAGACGCTCGATCTTGGTTACTTTCGCTTTCGCGGCTGGCAGCAAAGTTCAGAACCATGTTTCTGTGAATAAATATTGAACCGTAAGTGACAGACGCTCGCTCTTGGCTGCATTTGTTTCAGCTCGTGGCAGCCAGTCTAAAAAACACTATCTTGGACTTCTCTGGATGTTTCCCAGGTGAGCTATTGGCAGCATGTTCAGAACCACTGTTTCTGAGGCTAATTCTTGAACCGTAAGTCATAGACGCTCGATCTTGGCGGCATTCGTCTCAGCGCCTGGCAATTAGTATAGAAACACTGTTTCCCACTGTTTCTGAGGCTAATTCTTGAACCGTAAGTCTTAGACGCTCGATCTTGGCGGCATTCATCTCAGCGCCTGGCAATTAGTATAGAAGCACTGTCTTTGACTTCTCTGGATGTTTCGCAGGCGAGCTATTGACAAGTAAATCCTAGACGCTCGATCTTGGTTATTTTCGCTTTCGCGGCTGGCAGCAAAGTTCAGAACCATGTTTCTGTGAATAACTCTTGAACTGTAAGTCACAGACGCTCGCTCTTGGCTGCATTCGTTTCAGCTCGTGGCAGCCAGTCTAAAAAACACTATCTTGGACTTCTCTGGATGTTTCCCAGGCGAGCTATTGGCAGCATGTTCAGAACCACTGTTTCTGAGGCTAATTCTTGAACCGTAAGTCTTAGACGCTCGATCTTGGCGGCATTCGTCTCAGCGCCTGGCAATTAGTATAGAAGCACTGTCTTTGACTTCTCTGGATGTTTCCCAGGCGAGCTATTGACAAGTAAATCCTAGACGCTCGATCTTGGTTACTTTTGCTTTCGCGGCTGGCAGCAAAGTTCAGAACCATGTTTCTGTGAATAACTCTTGAACCGTAAGTCACAGACGCTCGCTCTTGGCTGCATTCGTTTCAGCTCGTGGCAGCCAGTCTAAAAAAACACTATCTTGGACTTCTCTGGATGTTTCCCAGACGAGCTATTGGCAGCATGTTCAGAACCACTGTTTCTGAGGCTAATTCTTGAACCGTAAGTCATAGACGCTCGATCTTGGCGGCATTCGTCTCAGCGCCTGGCAATTAGTATAAAAGCACTGTTTCCCACTGTTTCTGAGGCTAATTCTTGAACCGTAAGTCTTTGACGCTTGATCTTGGCGGCATTCGTCTCAGCGCCTGGCAATTAGTATAGAAGCACTGTCTTTGACTTATCTGGATGTTTCCCAGGCGAGCTATTCACAAGTAAATCCTAGACGCTCGATCTTGGTTACTTTCGCTTTCGCGGCTGGCAGCAAAGTTCAGAACCATGTTTCTGTGAATAAATATTGAACCGTAAGTGACAGACGCTCGCTCTTGGCTGCATTTGTTTCAGCTCGTGGCAGCCAGTCTAAAAAACACTATCTTGGACTTCTCTGGATGTTTCCCAGGTGAGCTATTGGCAGCATGTTCAGAACCACTGTTTCTGAGGCTAATTCTTGAACCGTAAGTCATAGACGCTCGATCTTGGCGGCATTCGTCTCAGCGCCTGGCAATTAGTATAGAAACACTGTTTCCCACTGTTTCTGAGGCTAATTCTTGAACCGTAAGTCTTAGACGCTCGATCTTGGCGGCATTCATCTCAGCGCCTGGCAATTAGTATAGAAGCACTGTCTTTGACTTCTCTGGATGTTTCGCAGGCGAGCTATTGACAAGTAAATCCTAGACGCTCGATCTTGGTTATTTTCGCTTTCGCGGCTGGCAGCAAAGTTCAGAACCATGTTTCTGTGAACAACTCTTGAACTGTAAGTCACAGACGCTCGCTCTTGGCTGCATTCGTTTCAGCTCGTGGCAGCCAGTCTAAAAAACACTATCTTGGACTTCTCTGGATGTTTCCCAGGCGAGCTATTGGCAGCATGTTCAGAACCACTGTTTCTGAGGCTAATTCTTGAACCGTAAGTCTTAGACGCTCGATCTTGGCGGCATTCGTCTCAGCGCCTGGCAATTAGTATAGAAGCACTGTCTTTGACTTCTCTGGATGTTTCCAGGCGAGCTATTGACAAGTAAATCCTAGACGCTCGATCTTGGTTACTTTTGCTTTCGCGGCTGGCAGCAAAGTTCAGAACCATGTTTCTGTGAATAACTCTTGAACCGTAAGTCACAGACGCTCGCTCTTGGCTGCATTCGTTTCAGCTCGTGGCAGCCAGTCTAAAAAAACACTATCTTGGACTTCTCTGGATGTTTCCCAGGCGAGCTATTGGCAGCATGTTCAAAACCACTGTTTCTGAGGCTAATTCTTGAACCGTAAGTCATAGACGCTCGATCTTGGCGGCATTCGTCTCAGCGCCTGGCAATTAGTATAAAAGCACTGTTTCCCACTGTTTCTGAGGCTAATTCTTGAACCGTAAGTCTTTGACGCTTGATCTTGGCGGCATTCGTCTCAGCGCCTGGCAATTAGTATAGAAACACTGTTTCCCACTGTTTCTGAGGCTAATTCTTGAACCGTAAGTCTTAGACGCTCGATCTTGGCGGCATTCGTCTCAGCGCCTGGCAATTAGTATAGAAGCACTGTCTTTGACTTCTCTGGATGTTTCCCAGGCGAGCTATTGACAAGTAAATCCTAGACGCTCGATCTTGGTTACTTTCGCTTTCGCGGCTGGCAGCAAAGTTCAGAACCATGTTTCTGTGAATAACTCTTGAACCGTAAGTCACAGACGCTCGCTCTTGGTTGCATTCGTTTCAGCTCGTGGCAGCCAGTCTAAAAAACACTATCTTGGACTTCTCTGGATGTTTCCCAGGCGAGCTATTGGCAGCATGTTCAAAACCACTGTTTCTGAGGCTAATTCTTGAACCGTAAGTCATAGACGCTCGATCTTGGCGGCATTCGTCTCAGCGCCTGGCAATTAGTATAGAAGCACTGTTTCCCACTGTTTCTGAGGCTAATTCTTGAACCGTAAGTCTTAGACGCTTGATCTTGGCGGCATTCGTCTCAGCGCCTGGCAATTAGTATAGAAGCACTGTCTTTGACTTATCTGGATGTTTCCCAGGCGAGCTATTCACAAGTAAATCCTAGACGCTCGATCTTGGTTACTTTCGCTTTCGCGGCTGGCAGCAAAGTTCAGAACCATGTTTCTGTGAATAAATATTGAACCGTAAGTGACAGACGCTCGCTCTTGGCTGCATTTGTTTCAGCTCGTGGCAGCCAGTCTAAAAAACACTATCTTGGACTTCTCTGGATGTTTCCCAGGTGAGCTATTGGCAGCATGTTCAGAACCACTGTTTCTGAGGCTAATTCTTGAACCGTAAGTCATAGACGCTCGATCTTGGCGGCATTCGTCTCAGCGCCTGGCAATTAGTATAGAAACACTGTTTCCCACTGTTTCTGAGGCTAATTCTTGAACCGTAAGTCTTAGACGCTCGATCTTGGCGGCATTCATCTCAGCGCCTGGCAATTAGTATAGAAGCACTGTCTTTGACTTCTCTGGATGTTTCGCAGGCGAGCTATTGACAAGTAAATCCTAGACGCTCGATCTTGGTTATTTTCGCTTTCGCGGCTGGCAGCAAAGTTCAGAACCATGTTTCTGTGAATAACTCTTGAACCGTAAGTCACAGACGCTCGCTCTTGGCTGCATTCGTTTCAGCTCGTGGCAGCCAGTCTAAAAAACACTATCTTGGACTTCTCTGGATGTTTCCCAGGCGAGCTATTGGCAGCATGTTCAGAACCACTGTTTCTGAGGCTAATTCTTGAACCGTAAGTCTTAGACGCTCGATCTTGGCGGCATTCGTCTCAGCGCCTGGCAATTAGTATAGAAGCACTGTCTTTGACTTCTCTGGATGTTTCCCAGGCGAGCTATTGACAAGTAAATCCTAGACGCTCGATCTTGGTTACTTTCGCTTTCGCGGCTGGCAGCAAAGTTCAGAACCATGTTTCTGTGAATAACTCTTGAACCGTAAGTCACAGACGCTCGCTCTTGGTTGCATTCGTTTCAGCTCGTGGCAGCCAGTCTAAAAAACACTATCTTGGACTTCTCTGGATGTTTCCCAGGCGAGCTATTGGCAGCATGTTCAAAACCACTGTTTCTGAGGCTAATTCTTGAACCGTAAGTCATAGACGCTCGATCTTGGCGGCATTCGTCTCAGCGCCTGGCAATTAGTATAAAAGCACTGTTTCCCACTGTTTCTGAGGCTAATTCTTGAACCGTAAGTCTTTGACGCTTGATCTTGGCGGCATTCGTCTCAGCGCCTGGCAATTAGTATAGAAACACTGTTTCCCACTGTTTCTGAGGCTAATTCTTGAACCGTAAGTCTTAGACGCTCGATCTTGGCGGCATTCGTCTCAGCGCCTGGCAATTAGTATTGAAGCACTGTCTTTGACTTCTCTGGATGTTTCCCAGGCGAGTTATTGACAAGTAAATCCTAGACGCTCGATCTTGGTTATTTTCGCTTTCGCGGCTGGCAGCAAAGTTCAGAACCATGTTTCTGTGAATAACTCTTGAACCGTAAGTCACAGACGCTCGCTCTTGGCTGCATTCGTTTCAGCTCGTGGCAGCCAGTCTAAAAAACACTATCTTGGACTTCTCTGGATGTTTCCCAGGCGAGCTATTGGCAGCATGTTCAGAACCACTGTTTCTGAGGCTAATTCTTGAACCGTAAGTCATAGACACTCGATCTTGGCGGCATTCGTCTCAGCGCCTGGCAATTAGTATAAAAGCACTGTTTCCCACTGTTTCTGAGGCTAATTCTTGAACCGTAAGTCTTTGACGCTTGATCTTGGCGGCATTCGTCTCAGCGCCTGGCAATTAGTATAGAAACACTGTTTCCCACTGTTTCTGAGGCTAATTCTTGAACCGTAAGTCTTAGACGCTCGATCTTGGCGGCATTCGTCTCAGCGCCTGGCAATTAGTATTGAAGCACTGTCTTTGACTTCTCTGGATGTTTCCCAGGCGAGCTATTGACAAGTAAATCCTAGACGCTCGATCTTGGTTACTTTCGTTTTCTCGGCTGGCAGCAAAGTTCAGAACCATGTTTCTGTGAATAACTCTTGAACCGTAAGTCACAGACGCTCGCTATTGGTTGCATTCGTTTCAGCTCGTGGCAGCCAGTCTAAAAAACACTATCTTGGACTTCTCTGGATGTTTCCCAGGCGAGATATTGGCAGCATGTTCAGAACCACTGTTTCTGAGGCTAATTCTTGAACCTTAAGTCATAGACGCTCGATCTTGGCGCCATTTGTCTCAGCGCCTGGCAATTAGTATAGAAGCACTGTCTTTGACTTCTCTGGATGTTTCCCAGGCGAGCTATTGAAAAGTAAATCCTAGACGCTCGATTTGGTTACTTTCGCTTTCGCGGCTGGCAGCAAAGTTCAGAACCATGTTTCTGTGAATAACTCTTGAACCGTAAGTCACAGACGCTCGCTCTTGGTTGCATTCGTTTCTGCTCGTGGCAGCCAGTCTAAAAAACACTATCTTGGACTTCTCTGGATGTTTCCCAGGCGAGCTATTGGCAGCATGTTCAAAACCACTGTTTCTGAGGCTAATTCTTGAACCGTAAGTCATAGACGCTCGATCTTGGCGGCATTCGTCTCAGCGCCTGGCAATTAGTATAGAAGCACTGTTTCCCACTGTTTCTGAGGCTAATTCTTGAACCGTAAGTCTTAGACGCTTGATCTTGGCGGCATTCGTCTCAGCGCCTGGCAATTAGTATAGAAGCACTGTCTTTGACTTATCTGGATGTTTCCCAGGCGAGCTATTCACAAGTAAATCCTAGACGCTCGATCTTGGTTACTTTCGCTTTCGCGGCTGGCAGCAAAGTTCAGAACCATGTTTCTGTGAATAAATATTGAACCGTAAGTGACAGACGCTCGCTCTTGGCTGCATTTGTTTCAGCTCGTGGCAGCCAGTCTAAAAAACACTATCTTGGACTTCTCTGGATGTTTCCCAGGTGAGCTATTGGCAGCATGTTCAGAACCACTGTTTCTGAGGCTAATTCTTGAACCGTAAGTCATAGACGCTCGATCTTGGCGGCATTCGTCTCAGCGCCTGGCAATTAGTATAGAAACACTGTTTCCCACTGTTTCTGAGGCTAATTCTTGAACCGTAAGTCTTAGACGCTCGATCTTGGCGGCATTCATCTCAGCGCCTGGCAATTAGTATAGAAGCACTGTCTTTGACTTCTCTGGATGTTTCGCAGGCGAGCTATTGACAAGTAAATCCTAGACGCTCGATCTTGGTTATTTTCGCTTTCGCGGCTGGCAGCAAAGTTCAGAACCATGTTTCTGTGAACAACTCTTGAACTGTAAGTCACAGACGCTCGCTCTTGGCTGCATTCGTTTCAGCTCGTGGCAGCCAGTCTAAAAAACACTATCTTGGACTTCTCTGGATGTTTCCCAGGCGAGCTATTGGCAGCATGTTCAGAACCACTGTTTCTGAGGCTAATTCTTGAACCGTAAGTCTTAGACGCTCGATCTTGGCGGCATTCGTCTCAGCGCCTGGCAATTAGTATAGAAGCACTGTCTTTGACTTCTCTGGATGTTTCCCAGGCGAGCTATTGACAAGTAAATCCTAGACGCTCGATCTTGGTTACTTTTGCTTTCGCGGCTGGCAGCAAAGTTCAGAACCATGTTTCTGTGAATAACTCTTGAACCGTAAGTCACAGACGCTCGCTCTTGGCTGCATTCGTTTCAGCTCGTGGCAGCCAGTCTAAAAAAACACTATCTTGGACTTCTCTGGATGTTTCCCAGGCGAGCTATTGGCAGCATGTTCAAAACCACTGTTTCTGAGGCTAATTCTTGAACCGTAAGTCATAGACGCTCGATCTTGGCGGCATTCGTCTCAGCGCCTGGCAATTAGTATAAAAGCACTGTTTCCCACTGTTTCTGAGGCTAATTCTTGAACCGTAAGTCTTTGACGCTTGATCTTGGCGGCATTCGTCTCAGCGCCTGGCAATTAGTATAGAAACACTGTTTCCCACTGTTTCTGAGGCTAATTCTTGAACCGTAAGTCTTAGACGCTCGATCTTGGCGGCATTCGTCTCAGCGCCTGGCAATTAGTATTGAAGCACTGTCTTTGACTTCTCTGGATGTTTCCCAGGCGAGTTATTGACAAGTAAATCCTAGACGCTCGATCTTGGTTATTTTCGCTTTCGCGGCTGGCAGCAAAGTTCAGAACCATGTTTCTGTGAATAACTCTTGAACCGTAAGTCACAGACGCTCGCTCTTGGCTGCATTCGTTTCAGCTCGTGGCAGCCAGTCTAAAAAACACTATCTTGGACTTCTCTGGATGTTTCCCAGGCGAGCTATTGGCAGCATGTTCAGAACCACTGTTTCTGAGGCTAATTCTTGAACCGCAAGTCATAGACACTCGATCTTGGCGGCATTCGTCTCAGCGCCTGGCAATTAGTATAAAAGCACTGTTTCCCACTGTTTCTGAGGCTAATTCTTGAACCGTAAGTCTTTGACGCTTGATCTTG
Organism: Rhinoderma darwinii; assembly: GCF_050947455.1. NCBI lineage: Eukaryota > Metazoa > Chordata > Amphibia > Anura > Rhinodermatidae > Rhinoderma > Rhinoderma darwinii. The sequence goes on from NW_027462147.1 coordinate 34,198, forward strand.
GCGGCATTCGTCTCAGCGCCTGGCAATTAGTATAGAAACACTGTTTCCCACTGTTTCTGAGGCTAATTCTTGAACCGTAAGTCTTAGACGCTCGATCTTGGCGGCATTCGTCTCAGCGCCTGGCAATTAGTATAGAAGCACTGTCTTTGACTTCTCTGGATGTTTCCCAGGCGAGCTATTGACAAGTAAATCCTAGACGCTCGATCTTGGTTACTTTCGCTTTCGCGGCTGGCAGCAAAGTTCAGAACCATGTTTCTGTGAATAACTCTTGAACCGTAAGTCACAGACGCTCGCTCTTGGTTGCATTCGTTTCAGCTCGTGGCAGCCAGTCTAAAAAAACACTATCTTGGACTTCTCTGGATGTTTCCCAGGCGAGCTATTGGCAGCATGTTCAAAACCACTGTTTCTGAGGCTAATTCTTGAACCGTAAGTCATAGACGCTCGATCTTGGCGGCATTCGTCTCAGCGCCTGGCAATTAGTATAAAAGCACTGTTTCCCACTGTTTCTGAGGCTAATTCTTGAACCGTAAGTCTTTGACGCTTGATCTTGGCGGCATTCGTCTCAGCGCCTGGCAATTAGTATAGAAACACTGTTTCCCACTGTTTCTGAGGCTAATTCTTGAACCGTAAGTCTTAGACGCTCGATCTTGGCGGCATTCGTCTCAGCGCCTGGCAATTAGTATTGAAGCACTGTCTTTGACTTCTCTGGATGTTTCCCAGGCGAGTTATTGACAAGTAAATCCTAGACGCTCGATCTTGGTTATTTTCGCTTTTGCGGCTGGCAGCAAAGTTCAGAACCATGTTTCTGTGAATAACTCTTGAACCGTAAGTCACAGACGCTCGCTCTTGGCTGCATTCGTTTCAGCTCGTGGCAGCCAGTCTAAAAAACACTATCTTGGACTTCTCTGGATGTTTCCCAGGCGAGCTATTGGCAGCATGTTCAGAACCACTGTTTCTGAGGCTAATTCTTGAACCGTAAGTCATAGACACTCGATCTTGGCGGCATTCGTCTCAGCGCCTGGCAATTAGTATAAAAGCACTGTTTCCCACTGTTTCTGAGGCTAATTCTTGAACCGTAAGTCTTTGACGCTTGATCTTGGCGGCATTCGTCTCAGCGCCTGGCAATTAGTATAGAAACACTGTTTCCCACTGTTTCTGAGGCTAATTCTTGAACCGTAAGTCTTAGACGCTCGATCTTGGCGGCATTCGTCTCAGCGCCTGGCAATTAGTATTGAAGCACTGTCTTTGACTTCTCTGGATGTTTCCCAGGCGAGCTATTGACAAGTAAATCCTAGACGCTCGATCTTGGTTACTTTCGTTTTCTCGGCTGGCAGCAAAGTTCAGAACCATGTTTCTGTGAATAACTCTTGAACCGTAAGTCACAGACGCTCGCTCTTGGTTGCATTCGTTTCAGCTCGTGGCAGCCAGTCTAAAAAACACTATCTTGGACTTCTCTGGATGTTTCCCAGGCGAGATATTGGCAGCATGTTCAGAACCACTGTTTCTGAGGCTAATTCTTGAACCGTAAGTCATAGACGCTCGATCTTGGCGCCATTTGTCTCAGCGCCTGGCAATTAGTATAGAAGCACTGTCTTTGACTTCTCTGGATGTTTCCCAGGCGAGCTATTGAAAAGTAAATCCTAGACGCTCGATTTGGTTACTTTCGCTTTCGCGGCTGGCAGCAAAGTTCAGAACCATGTTTCTGTGAATAACTCTTGAACCGTAAGTCACAGACGCTCGCTCTTGGTTGCATTCGTTTCAGCTCGTGGCAGCCAGTCTAAAAAACACTATCTTGGACTTCTCTGGATGTTTCCCAGGCGAGCTATTGGCAGCATGTTCAAAACCACTGTTTCTGAGGCTAATTCTTGAACCGTAAGTCATAGACGCTCGATCTTGGCGGCATTCGTCTCAGCGCCTGGCAATTAGTATAGAAGCACTGTTTCCCACTGTTTCTGAGGCTAATTCTTGAACCGTAAGTCTTAGACGCTTGATCTTGGCGGCATTCGTCTCAGCGCCTGGCAATTAGTATAGAAGCACTGTCTTTGACTTATCTGGATGTTTCCCAGGCGAGCTATTCACAAGTAAATCCTAGACGCTCGATCTTGGTTACTTTCGCTTTCGCGGCTGGCAGCAAAGTTCAGAACCATGTTTCTGTGAATAAATATTGAACCGTAAGTGACAGACGCTCGCTCTTGGCTGCATTTGTTTCAGCTCGTGGCAGCCAGTCTAAAAAACACTATCTTGGACTTCTCTGGATGTTTCCCAGGTGAGCTATTGGCAGCATGTTCAGAACCACTGTTTCTGAGGCTAATTCTTGAACCGTAAGTCATAGACGCTCGATCTTGGCGGCATTCGTCTCAGCGCCTGGCAATTAGTATAGAAACACTGTTTCCCACTGTTTCTGAGGCTAATTCTTGAACCGTAAGTCTTAGACGCTCGATCTTGGCGGCATTCATCTCAGCGCCTGGCAATTAGTATAGAAGCACTGTCTTTGACTTCTCTGGATGTTTCGCAGGCGAGCTATTGACAAGTAAATCCTAGACGCTCGATCTTGGTTATTTTCGCTTTCGCGGCTGGCAGCAAAGTTCAGAACCATGTTTCTGTGAACAACTCTTGAACTGTAAGTCACAGACGCTCGCTCTTGGCTGCATTCGTTTCAGCTCGTGGCAGCCAGTCTAAAAAACACTATCTTGGACTTCTCTGGATGTTTCCCAGGCGAGCTATTGGCAGCATGTTCAGAACCACTGTTTCTGAGGCTAATTCTTGAACCGTAAGTCTTAGACGCTCGATCTTGGCGGCATTCGTCTCAGCGCCTGGCAATTAGTATAGAAGCACTGTCTTTGACTTCTCTGGATGTTTCCCAGGCGAGCTATTGACAAGTAAATCCTAGACGCTCGATCTTGGTTACTTTTGCTTTCGCGGCTGGCAGCAAAGTTCAGAACCATGTTTCTGTGAATAACTCTTGAACCTTAAGTCACAGACGCTCGCTCTTGGCTGCATTCGTTTCAGCTCGTGGCAGCCAGTCTAAAAAAACACTATCTTGGACTTCTCTGGATGTTTCCCAGGCAAGCTATTGGCAGCATGTTAGAACCACTGTTTCTGAGGCTAATTCTTGAACCGTAAGTCATAGACGCTCGATCTTGGCGGCATTCGTCTCAGCGCCTGGCAATTAGTATAGAAGCACTGTTTCCGAGGCTAATTCTTGAACCGTAAGTCATAGACGCTAGATCTTGGCGGCATTCGTCTCAGCGCCTGGCAATTAGTGTAGAAGCACTGTCTTTGACTTCTCTGGATGTTTCCCAGGCGAGCTATTGACAAGTAAATCCTAGACGCTCTATCTTGGTTATTTTCGCTTTCGCGGCTGGCAGCAAAGTTCAGAACCATGTTTCTGTGAATAACTCTTGAACCTTAAGTCACAGACGCTCGCTCTTGCCTGCATTCGTTTCAGCTCGTGGCAGCCAGTCTAAAAAACACTATCTTGGACGTCTCTGGATGTTTCCCAGGCGAGCTATTGGCAGCATGTTCAGAACCACTGTTTCTGAGGCTAATTCTTGAACCATAAGTCATAGACGCTCGATCTTGGCGGCATTCGTCTCAGCGCCTGGCAATTAGTATAGAAGCACTGTTTCCGAGGCTAATTCTTGAACCGTAAGTCATAGACGCTAGATCTTGGCGGCATTCCTCTCAGCGCCTGGCAATTAGTGTAGAAGCACTGTCTTTGACTTCTCTGGATGTTTCCCAGGCGAGCTATTGACAAGTAAATCCTAGACGCTCGATCTTGGTTATTTTCGCTTTCGCGGCTGGCAGCAAAGTTCAGAACCATGTTTCTGTGAATAACTCTTGAACCGTAAGTCACAGACGCTCGCTCTTGGCTGCATTCGTTTCAGCTCGTGGCAGCCAGTCTAAAAAACACAATCTTGGACTTCTCTGGCTGTTTCCCAGGCGAGCTATTGGCAGCATGTTCAGAACCACTGTTTCTGAGGCTAATTCTTGAACCGTAAGTCATAGACGCTCGATCTTGGCGGCATTCGTCTCAGCGCCTGGCAATTAGTATAGAAGCACTGTTTCCCACTGTTTCTAAAGGCTAATTCTTGAACCGTAAGTCATAGACGCTAGATCTTGGCGGCATTCGTCTCAGCGCCTGGCAATTAGTATAGAAGCACTGTCTTTGACTTCTCTGGATGTTTCCCAGGCGAGCTATTGACAAGTAAATCCTAGACGCTCGATCTTGGTTATTTTCGCTTTCGCAGCTGGCAGCAAAGTTCAGAACCATGTTTCTGTGAATAACTCTTGAACCGTAAGTCACAGACGTTCGCTCTTGGCTGCATTCGTTTCAGCTCGTGGCAGCCAGTCTAAAAAACACTATCTTAGACTTCTCTGGATGTTTCCCAGGCGAGCTATTGGCAGCATGTTCAGAACCACTGTTTCTGAGGCTAATTCTTGAACCGTAAGTCATAGACGCTCGATCTTGGCGGCATTCGTCTCAGCGCCTGGCAATTAGTATAGAAGCACTGTTTCTGAGGCTAATTCTTGAACCGTAAGTCATAGACGCTAGATCTTGGCGGCATTCGTCTCAGCGCCTGTCAATTAGTATAGAAGCACTGTCTTTGACTTCTCTGGATGTTTCCCAGGCGAGCTATTGACAAGTAAATCCTAGACGCTCGATCTTGGTTATTTTCGCTTTCGCGGCTGGCAGCAAAGTTCAGAACCATGTTTCTGTGAATAACTCTTGAACCGTAAGTCACAGACGCTCGCTCTTGGCTGCATTCGTTTCAGCTCGTGGCAGCCAGTCTAAAAAACACTATCTTAGACTTCTCTGGATGTTTCCCAGGCGAGCTATTGGCAGCATGTTCAGAACCACTGTTTCTGAGGCTAATTCTTGAACCGTAAGTCATAGACGCTCGATCTTGGCGGCATTCGTCTCAGCGCCTGGCAATTAGTATAGAAGCACTGTTTCCCACTGTTTCTGAGGCTAATTCTTGAACCGTAAGTCATAGACGCTAGATCTTGGCGGCATTCGTCTCAGCGCCTGGCAATTAGTATAGAAGCACTGTCTTTGACTTCTCTGGATTTTTCCCAGGCGAGCTATTGACAAGAAAATCCTAGACGCTCTATCTTGGTTATTTTCGCTTTCGCGGCTGGCAGCAAAGTTCAGAACCATGTTTCTGTGAATAACTCTTGAACCTTAAGTCACAGACGCTCGCTCTTGCCTGCATTCGTTTCAGCTCGTGGCAGCCAGTCTAAAAAACACTATCTTGGACGTCTCTGGATGTTTCCCAGGCGAGCTATTGGCAGCATGTTCAGAACCACTGTTTCTGAGGCTAATTCTTGAACCGTAAGTCATAGACGCTCGATCTTGGCGGCATTCGTCTCAGCGCCTGGCAATTAGTATAGAAGCACTGTTTCTGAGGCTAATTCTTGAACCGTAAGTCATAGACGCTAGATCTTGGCGGCATTCGTCTCAGCGCCTGTCAATTAGTATAGAAGCACTGTCTTTGACTTCTCTGGATGTTTCCCAGGCGAGCTATTGACAAGTAAATCCTAGACGCTCGATCTTGGTTATTTTCGCTTTCGCGGCTGGCAGCAAAGTTCAGAACCATGTTTCTGTGAATAACTCTTGAACCGTAAGTCACAGACGCTCGCTCTTGGCTGCATTCGTTTCAGCTCGTGGCAGCCAGTCTAAAAAACACTATCTTAGACTTCTCTGGATGTTTCCCAGGCGAGCTATTGGCAGCATGTTCAGAACCACTGTTTCTGAGGCTAATTCTTGAACCGTAAGTCATAGACGCTCGATCTTGGCGGCATTCGTCTCAGCGCCTGGCAATTAGTATAGAAGCACTGTTTCCCACTGTTTCTGAGGCTAATTCTTGAACCGTAAGTCATAGACGCTAGATCTTGGCGGCATTCGTCTCAGCGCCTGGCAATTAGTATAGAAGCACTGTCTTTGACTTCTCTGGATTTTTCCCAGGCGAGCTATTGACAAGAAAATCCTAGACGCTCGATCTTGGTTATTTTCGCTTTCGCGGCTGGCAGCAAAGTTCAGAACCATGTTTCTGTGAATAACTCTTGAACCGTAAGTCACAGACGCTTGCTCTTGGCTGCATTCGTTTCAGCTCGTGGCAGCCAGTCTAAAAAACACTATCTTGGACTTCTCTGGATGTTTCCCAGGCAAGCTATTGGCAGCATGTTCAGAACCACTGTTTCTGAGGCTAATTCTTGAACCGTAAGTCTTAGACGCTCGATCTTGGCGGCATTCGTCTCAGCGCCTGGCAAATAGTATAGAAGCACTGTCTTTGACTTCTCTGAATGTTTCCCAGGCGAGCTATTGACAAGTAAATCCTAGACGCTCGATCTTGGTTATTTTTGCTTTCGCGGCTGGCAGCAAAGTTCAGAACCATGTTTCTGTGAATAATACTTGAACCGTAAGTCACAGACGCTGGCTCTTGGCTGCATTTGTTTCAGCTCGTGGCAGCCAGTCTAAAAAACACTATCTTGGACTTCTCTGGATGTTTCCCAGGCGAGCTATTGGCAGCATGTTCAGAACCACTGTTTCTGAGGCTAATTCTTGAACCGTAAGTCATAGACGCTCGATCTTGGCGGCATTCGTCTCAGCGCCTGGCAATTAGTATAGAAGCACTGTTTCCGAGGCTAATTCTTGAACCGTAAGTCATAGACGCTAGATCTTGGCGGCATTCGTCTCAGCGCCTGGCAATTAGTGTAGAAGCACTGTCTTTGACTTCTCTGGATGTTTCCCAGGCGAGCTATGGACAAGTAAATCCTAGACGCTCGATCTTGGTTATTTTCGCTTTCGCGGCTGGCAGCAAAGTTCAGAACCATGTTTCTGTGAATAACTCTTGAACCGTAAGTCACAGACGCTCGCTCTTGGCTGCATTCGTTTCAGCTCGTGGCAGCCAGTCTAAAAAACACAATCTTGGACTTCTCTGGCTGTTTCCCAGGCGAGCTATTGGCAGCATGTTCAGAACCACTGTTTCTGAGGCTAATTCTTGAACCGTAAGTCATAGACGCTCGATCTTGGCGGCATTCGTCTCAGCGCCTGGCAATTAGTATAGAAGCACTGTTTCCCACTGTTTCTGAGGCTAATTCTTGAACCGTAAGTCATAGACGCTAGATCTTGGCGGCATTCGTCTCAGCGCCTGGCAATTAGTATAGAGGCACTGTCTTTGACTTCTCTGGATGTTTCCCAGGCGAGCTATTGACAAGTAAATCCTAGACGCTCGATCTTGGTTATTTTCACTTTCGCAGCTGGCAGCAAAGTTCAGAACCATGTTTCTGTGAATAACTCTTGAACCGTAAGTCACAGACGTTCGCTCTTGGCTGCATTCGTTTCAGCTCGTGGCAGCCAGTCTAAAAAACACTATCTTAGACTTCTCTGGATGTTTCCCAGGCGAGCTATTGGCAGCATGTTCAGAACCACTGTTTCTGAGGCTAATTCTTGAACCGTAAGTCATAGACGCTCGATCTTGGCGGCATTCGTCTCAGCGCCTGGCAATTAGTATAGAAGCACTGTTTCTGAGGCTAATTCTTGAACCGTAAGTCATAGACGCTAGATCTTGGCGGCATTCGTCTCAGCGCCTGGCAATTAGTATAGAAGCACTGTCTTTGACTTCTCTGGATGTTTCCCAGGCGAGCTATTGACAAGTAAATCCTAGACGCTCGATCTTGGTTATTTTCACTTTCGCGGCTGGCAGCAAAGTTCAGAACCATGTTTCTGTGAATAACTCTTGAACCGTAAGTCACAGACGCTCGCTCTTGGCTGCATTCGTTTCAGCTCGTGGCAGCCAGTCTAAAAAACACAATCTTGGACTTCTCTGGCTGTTTCCCAGGCGAGCTATTGGCAGCATGTTCAGAACCACTGTTTCTGAGGCTAATTCTTGAACCGTAAGTCATAGACGCTCGATCTTGGCGGCATTCGTCTCAGCGCCTGGCAATTAGTATAGAAGCACTGTTTCCCACTGTTTCTGAGGCTAATTCTTGAACCGTAAGTCATAGACGCTAGATCTTGGCGGCATTCGTCTCAGCGCCTGGCAATTAGTATAGAAGCACTGTCTTTGACTTCTCTGGATGTTTCCCAGGCGAGCTTTTGACAAGTAAATCCTAGACGCTCGATCTTGGTAATTTTCGTTTTCGCGGCTGGCAGCAAAGTTCAGAACCATGTTTCTGTGAATAACTCTTGAACCGTAAGTCACAGACGCTCGCTCTTGGCTGCATTCGTTTCAGCTCGTGGCAGCCAGTCTAAAAAACACTATCTTGGACTTCTCTGGATGTTTCCCAGGCGAGCTATTGGCAGCATGTTCAGAACCACTGTTTCTGAGGCTAATTCTTGAACCGTAAGTCATAGACGCTCGATCTTGGCGGCATTCGTCTCAGCGCCTGGCAATTAGTATAGAAGCACTGTTTCCGAGGCTAATTCTTGAACCGTAAGTCATAGACGCTAGATCTTGGCGGCATTCGTCTCAGCGCCTGGCAATTAGTGTAGAAGCACTGTCTTTGACTTCTCTGGATGTTTCCCAGGCGAGCTATGGACAAGTAAATCCTAGACGCTCGATCTTGGTTATTTTCGCTTTCGCGGCTGGCAGCAAAGTTCAGAACCATGTTTCTGTGAATAACTCTTGAACCGTAAGTCACAGACGCTCGCTCTTGGCTGCATTCGTTTCAGCTCGTGGCAGCCAGTCTAAAAAACACAATCTTGGACTTCTCTGGCTGTTTCCCAGGCGAGCTATTGGCAGCATGTTCAGAACCACTGTTTCTGAGGCTAATTCTTGAACCGTAAGTCATAGACGCTCGATCTTGGCGGCATTCGTCTCAGCGCCTGGCAATTAGTATAGAAGCACTGTTTCCCACTGTTTCTGAGGCTAATTCTTGAACCGTAAGTCATAGACGCTAGATCTTGGCGGCATTCGTCTCAGCGCCTGGCAATTAGTATAGAGGCACTGTCTTTGACTTCTCTGGATGTTTCCCAGGCGAGCTATTGACAAGTAAATCCTAGACGCTCGATCTTGGTTATTTTCACTTTCGCAGCTGGCAGCAAAGTTCAGAACCATGTTTCTGTGAATAACTCTTGAACCGTAAGTCACAGACGTTCGATCTTGGCTGCATTCGTTTCAGCTCGTGGCAGCCAGTCTAAAAAACACTATCTTAGACTTCTCTGGATGTTTCCCAGGCGAGCTATTGGCAGCATGTTCAGAACCACTGTTTCTGAGGCTAATTCTTGAACCGTAAGTCATAGACGCTCGATCTTGGCGGCATTCGTCTCAGCGCCTGGCAATTAGTATAGAAGCACTGTTTCTGAGGCTAATTCTTGAACCGTAAGTCATAGACGCTAGATCTTGGCGGCATTCGTCTCAGCGCCCGGCAATTAGTATAGAAGCACTGTCTTTGACTTCTCTGGATGTTTCCCAGGCGAGCTATTGACAAGTAAATCCTAGACGCTCGATCTTGGTTATTTTCGCTTTCGCGGCTGGCAGCAAAGTTCAGAACCATGTTTCTGTGAATAACTCTTGAACCGTAAGTCACAGACGCTCGCTCTTGGCTGCATTCGTTTCAGCTCGTGGCAGCCAGTCTAAAAAACACAATCTTGGACTTCTCTGGCTGTTTCCCAGGCGAGCTATTGGCAGCATGTTCAGAACCACTGTTTCTGAGGCTAATTCTTGAACCGTAAGTCATAGACGCTCGATCTTGGCGGCATTCGTCTCAGCGCCTGGCAATTAGTATAGAAGCACTGTTTCCCACTGTTTCTGAGGCTAATTCTTGAACCGTAAGTCATAGACGCTAGATCTTGGCGGCATTCGTCTCAGCGCCTGGCAATTAGTATAGAAGCACTGTCTTTGACTTCTCTGGATGTTTCCCAGGCGAGCTTTTGACAAGTAAATCCTAGACGCTCGATCTTGGTAATTTTCGTTTTCGCGGCTGGCAGCAAAGTTCAGAACCATGTTTCTGTGAATAACTCTTGAACCGTAAGTCACAGACGCTCGCTCTTGGCTGCATTCGTTTCAGCTCGTGGCAGCCAGTCTAAAAAACACTATCTTGGACTTCTATGGATGTTTCCCAGGCGAGCTATTGGCAGCATGTTCAGAACCACTGTTTCTGAGGCTAATTCTTGAACCGTAAGTCTTAGACGATCGACCTTGGCGGCATTCGTCTCAGCGCCTGGCAATTAGTATAGAAGCACTGTTTCCCACTGTTTCTGAGGCTAATTCTTGAACCGTAAGTCATAGACGCTAGATCTTGGCGGCATTCGTCTCAGCGCCTGGCAATTAGTATAGAAGCACTGTCTTTGACTACTCTGGATGTTTCCCAGGCGAGCTATTGACAAGTAAATCCTAGACGCTCGATCTTGGTTATTTTTGCTTTCGCGGCTGGAAGCAAAGTTCAGAACCATGTTTCTGTGAATAACTCTTGAACCGTAAGTCACAGACGCTCGCTCTTGGCTGCATTCGTTTCAGCTCGTGGCAGCCAGTCTAAAAAACACTATCTTGGACTTCTCTGGATGTTTCCCAGGCGAGCTATTGGCAGCATGTTCAGAACCACTGTTTCTGAGGCTAATTCTTGAACCGTAAGTCATAGACGCTAGATCTTGGCGGCATTCGTCTCAGCGCCTGGCAATTAGTATAGAGGCACTGTCTTTGACTTCTCTGGATGTTTCCCAGGCGAGCTATTGACAAGTAAATCCTAGACGCTCGATCTTGGTTATTTTCACTTTCGCAGCTGGCAGCAAAGTTCAGAACCATGTTTCTGTGAATAACTCTTGAACCGTAAGTCACAGACGTTCGATCTTGGCTGCATTCGTTTCAGCTCGTGGCAGCCAGTCTAAAAAACACTATCTTAGACTTCTCTGGATGTTTCCCAGGCGAGCTATTGGCAGCATGTTCAGAACCACTGTTTCTGAGGCTAATTCTTGAACCGTAAGTCATAGACGCTCGATCTTGGCGGCATTCGTCTCAGCGCCTGGCAATTAGTATAGAAGCACTGTTTCTGAGGCTAATTCTTGAACCGTAAGTCATAGACGCTAGATCTTGGCGGCATTCGTCTCAGCGCCTGGCAATTAGTATAGAAGCACTGTCTTTGACTTCTCTGGATGTTTCCCAGGCGAGCTATTGACAAGTAAATCCTAGACGCTCGATCTTGGTAATTTTCGCTTTCGCGGCTGGCAGCAAAGTTCAGAACCATGTTTCTGTGAATAACTCTTGAACCGTAAGTCACAGACGCTCGCTCTTGGCTGCATTCGTTTCAGCTCGTGGCAGCCAGTCTAAAAAACACTATCTTAGACTTCTCTGGATGTTTCCCAGGCGAGCTATTGGCAGCATGTTCAGAACCACTGTTTCTGAGGCTAATTCTTGAACCGTAAGTCATAGACGCTCGATCTTGGCGGCATTCGTCTCAGCGCCTGGCAATTAGTATAGAAGCACTGTTTCTGAGGCTAATTCTTGAACCGTAAGTCATAGACGCTAGATCTTGGCGGCATTCGTCTCAGCGCCCGGCAATTAGTATAGAAGCACTGTCTTTGACTTCTCTGGATGTTTCCCAGGCGAGCTATTGACAAGTAAATCCTAGACGCTCGATCTTGGTTATTTTCGCTTTCGCGGCTGGCAGCAAAGTTCAGAACCATGTTTCTGTGAATAACTCTTGAACCGTAAGTCACAGACGCTCGCTCTTGGCTGCATTCGTTTCAGCTCGTGGCAGCCAGTCTAAAAAACACAATCTTGGACTTCTCTGGCTGTTTCCCAGGCGAGCTATTGGCAGCATGTTCAGAACCACTGTTTCTGAGGCTAATTCTTGAACCGTAAGTCATAGACGCTCGATCTTGGCGGCATTCGTCTCAGCGCCTGGCAATTAGTATAGAAGCACTGTTTCCCACTGTTTCTGAGGCTAATTCTTGAACCGTAAGTCATAGACGCTAGATCTTGGCGGCATTCGTCTCAGCGCCTGGCAATTAGTATAGAAGCACTGTCTTTGACTTCTCTGGATGTTTCCCAGGCGAGCTATTGACAAGTAAATCCTAGACGCTCGATCTTGGTAATTTTCGCTTTCGCGGCTGGCAGCAAAGTTCAGAACCATGTTTCTGTGAATAACTCTTGAACCGTAAGTCACAGACGCTCGCTCTTGGCTGCATTCGTTTCAGCTCGTGGCAGCCAGTCTAAAAAACACTATCTTGGACTTCTATGGATGTTTCCCAGGCGAGCTATTGGCAGCATGTTCAGAACCACTGTTTCTGAGGCTAATTCTTGAACCGTAAGTCATAGACGCTCGATCTTGGCGGCATTCGTCTCAGCGCCTGGCAATTAGTATAGAAGCACTGTTTCCCACTGTTTCTGAGGCTAATTCTTGAACCGTAAGTCATAGACGCTAGATCTTGGCGGCATTCGTCTCAGCGCCTGGCAATTAGTATAGAAGCACTGTCTTTGACTTCTCTGGATGTTTCCCAGGCGAGCTATTGACAAGTAAATCCTAGACGCTCGATCTTGGTTATTTTCGCTTTCGCGGCTGGCAGCAAAGTTCAGAACCATGTTTCTGTGAATAACTCTTGAACCGTAAGTCACAGACGCTCGCTCTTGGC
>NW_027462148.1:0-46754 GCF_050947455.1 Rhinoderma darwinii
AAACACTATCTTGGACTTCTCTGCATGTTTCCCAGACGAGAAATTGGCAGCATGTTCAGAACCATGTTTCTGTGAATAACTCCTGAACCGTAAGTCCTAGACGCTCGCTCTTGGCTGCATTCGATTCAGCTCGTGGCAGCCAGTCTAAAAAAACACTATCTTGGACTTCTCTGCATGTTTCCCAGGCGAGAAATTGGCAGCATGTTCAGAACCATGTTTCTGTGAATAACTCCTGAACCGTAAGTCCTAGACGCTCGCTCTTGGCTGCATTCGATTCAGCTCGTGGCAGCCAGTCTAAAAAACACTATCTTGGACTTCTCTGCATGTTTCCCAGGCGAGAAATTGGCAGCATGTTCAGAACCATGTTTCTGTGAATAACTCCTGAACCGTAAGTCCTAGACGCTCGATCTTGGCGGCATTCGTCTCAGCGCCTGGCAATTAGTATAGGAGCACTGTGTTTGACTTCTCTGGATGTTTCCCAGGCGAGTTATTGACAAGTAAATCCTAGACGCTCGATCTTGGTTATTTTCGCTTTCGCGGCTGGCAGTAAAAGAACCATGTTTCTGTGAATAACTCCTGAACCGTAAGTCCTAGACGCTCGCTCTTGGCTGCATTCGATTCAGCTCGTGGCAGCCAGTCTAAAAAACACTATCTTGGACTTCTCTGCATGTTTCCCAGACGAGAAATTGGCAGCATGTTCAGAACCATGTTTCTGTGAATAACTCCTGAACCGTAAGTCCTAGACGCTCGATCTTGGCGGCATTCGTCTCAGCGCCTGGCAATTAGTATAGGAGCACTGTGTTTGACTTCTCTGGATGTTTCCCAGGCGAGTTATTGACAAGTAAATCCTAGACGCTCGATCTTGGTTATTTTCGCTTTCGCGGCTGGCAGTAAAAGAACCATGTTTCTGTGAATAACTCCTGAACCGTAAGTCCTAGACGCTCGCTCTTGGCTGCATTCGATTCAGCTCGTGGCAGCCAGTCTAAAAAACACTATCTTGGACTTCTCTGCATGTTTCCCAGGCGAGAAATTGGCAGCATGTTCAGAACCATGTTTCTGTGAATAACTCCTGAACCGTAAGTCCTAGACGCTCGCTCTTGGCTGCATTCGATTCAGCTCGTGGCAGCCAGTCTAAAAAACACTATCTTGGACTTCTCTGCATGTTTCCCAGGCGAGCAATTGGCAGCATGTTCAGAACCATGTTTCTGTGAATAACTCCTGAACCGTAAGTCCTAGACGCTCGCTCTTGGCTGCATTCGATTCAGCTCGTGGCAGCCAGTCTAAAAAACACTATCTTGGACTTCTCTGCATGTTTCCCAGGCGAGAAATTGGCAGCATGTTCAGAACCATGTTTCTGTGAATAACTCCTGAACCGTAAGTCCTAGACGCTCGCTCTTGGCTGCATTCGATTCAGCTCGTGGCAGCCAGTCTAAAAAACACTATCTTGGACTTCTCTGCATGTTTCCCAGGCGAGAAATTGGCAGCATGTTCAGAACCATGTTTCTGTGAATAACTCCTGAACCGTAAGTCACAGACGCTCGCTCTTGGCTGCATTCGATTCAGCTCGTGGCAGCCAGTCTAAAAAACACTATCTTGGACTTCTCTGCATGTTCCTAAGGCAAATGTTTCTAAAGCTAATTCTTGAACCGTAAGTCCTAGACGCTCGATCTTGACGGCATTCGTCTCAGCGCCTGGCAATTAGTATAGGAGCACTGTGTTTGACTTCTCTGGATGTTTCCCAGGCGAGTTATTGACAAGTAAATCCTAGACGCTCGATCTTGGTTATTTTCGCTTTCGCGGCTGGCAGTAAAAGAACCATGTTTCTGTGAATAACTCCTGAACCGTAAGTCCTAGACGCTCGCTCTTGGCTGCATTCGATTCAGCTCGTGGCAGCCAGTCTAAAAAAACACTATCTTGGACTTCTCTGCATGTTTCCCAGGCGAGCAATTGGCAGCATGTTCAGAACCATGTTTCTGTGAATAACTCCTGAACCGTAAGTCCTAGACGCTCGCTCTTGGCTGCATTCGATTCAGCTCGTGGCAGCCAGTCTAAAAAACACTATCTTGGACTTCTCTGCATGTTCCTAAGGCAAATGTTTCTAAAGCTAATTCTTGAACCGTAAGTCCTAGACGCTCGATCTTGGCGGCATTCGTCTCAGCGCCTGGCAATTAGTATAGGAGCACTGTGTTTGACTTCTCTGGATGTTTCCCAGGCGAGTTATTGACAAGTAAATCCTAGACGCTCGATCTTGGTTATTTTCGCTTTCGCGGCTGGCAGTAAAAGAACCATGTTTCTGTGAATAACTCCTGAACCGTAAGTCCTAGACGCTCGCTCTTGGCTGCATTCGATTCAGCTCGTGGCAGCCAGTCTAAAAAACACTATCTTGGACTTCTCTGCATGTTTCCCAGGCGAGCAATTGGCAGCATGTTCAGAACCATGTTTCTGTGAATAACTCCTGAACCGTAAGTCCTAGACGCTCGCTCTTGGCTGCATTCGATTCAGCTCGTGGCAGCCAGTCTAAAAAACACTATCTTGGACTTCTCTGCATGTTTCCCAGGCGAGAAATTGGCAGCATGTTCAGAACCATGTTTCTGTGAATAACTCCTGAACCGTAAGTCCTAGACGCTCGCTCTTGGCTGCATTCGATTCAGCTCGTGGCAGCCAGTCTAAAAAACACTATCTTGGACTTCTCTGCATGTTTCCCAGGCGAGAAATTGGCAGCATGTTCAGAACCATGTTTCTGTGAATAACTCCTGAACCGTAAGTCCTAGACGCTCGCTCTTGGCTGCATTCGATTCAGCTCGTGGCAGCCAGTCTAAAAAACACTATCTTGGACTTCTCTGCATGTTTCCCAGGCGAGAAATTGGCAGCATGTTCAGAACCATGTTTCTGTGAATAACTCCTGAACCGTATGTCCTAGACGCTCGCTCTTGGCTGCATTCGATTCAGCTCGTGGCAGCCAGTCTAAAAAACACTATCTTGGACTTCTCTGCATGTTTCCCAGGCGAGCAATTGGCAGCATGTTCAGAACCATGTTTCTGTGAATAACTCCTGAACCGTAAGTCCTAGACGCTCGCTCTTGGCTGCATTCGATTCAGCTCGTGGCAGCCAGTCTAAAAAACACTATCTTGGACTTCTCTGCATGTTTCCCAGGCGAGAAATTGGCAGCATGTTCAGAACCATGTTTCTGTGAATAACTCCTGAACCGTAAGTCCTAGACGCTCGATCTTGGCGGCATTCGTCTCAGCGCCTGGCAATTAGTATAGGAGCACTGTGTTTGACTTCTCTGGATGTTTCCCAGGCGAGTTATTGACAAGTAAATCCTAGACGCTCGATCTTGGTTATTTTCGCTTTCGCGGCTGGCAGTAAAAGAACCATGTTTCTGTGAATAACTCCTGAACCGTAAGTCCTAGACGCTCGCTCTTGGCTGCATTCGATTCAGCTCGTGGCAGCCAGTCTAAAAAACACTATCTTGGACTTCTCTGCATGTTTCCCAGGCGAGAAATTGGCAGCATGTTCAGAACCATGTTTCTGTGAATAACTCCTGAACCGTAAGTCCTAGACGCTCGATCTTGGCGGCATTCGTCTCAGCGCCTGGCAATTAGTATAGGAGCACTGTGTTTGACTTCTCTGGATGTTTCCCAGGCGAGTTATTGACAAGTAAATCCTAGACGCTCGATCTTGGTTATTTTCGCTTTCGCGGCTGGCAGTAAAAGAACCATGTTTCTGTGAATAACTCCTGAACCGTAAGTCCAAGACGCTCGCTCTTGGCTGCATTCGATTCAGCTCGTGGCAGCCAGTCTAAAAAACACTATCTTGGACTTCTCTGCATGTTTCCCAGGCGAGAAATTGGCAGCATGTTCAGAACCATGTTTCTGTGAATAACTCCTGAACCGTAAGTCCTAGACGCTCGATCTTGGCGGCATTCGTCTCAGCGCCTGGCAATTAGTATAGGAGCACTGTGTTTGACTTCTCTGGATGTTTCCCAGGCGAGTTATTGACAAGTAAATCCTAGACGCTCGATCTTGGTTATTTTCGCTTTCGCGGCTGGCAGTAAAAGAACCATGTTTCTGTGAATAACTCCTGAACCGTAAGTCCTAGACGCTCGCTCTTGGCTGCATTCGATTCAGCTCGTGGCAGCCAGTCTAAAAAACACTATCTTGGACTTCTCTGCATGTTTCCCAGGCGAGCAATTGGCAGCATGTTCAGAACCATGTTTCTGTGAATAACTCCTGAACCGTAAGTCCTAGACGCTCGCTCTTGGCTGCATTCGATTCAGCTCGTGGCAGCCAGTCTAAAAAACACTATCTTGGACTTCTCTGCATGTTTCCCAGGCGAGAAATTGGCAGCATGTTCAGAACCATGTTTCTGTGAATAACTCCTGAACCGTAAGTCCTAGACGCTCGATCTTGGCGGCATTCGTCTCAGCGCCTGGCAATTAGTATAGGAGCACTGTGTTTGACTTCTCTGGATGTTTCCCAGGCGAGTTATTGACAAGTAAATCCTAGACGCTCGATCTTGGTTATTTTCGCTTTCGCGGCTGGCAGTAAAAGAACCATGTTTCTGTGAATAACTCCTGAACCGTAAGTCCTAGACGCTCGCTCTTGGCTGCATTCGATTCAGCTCGTGGCAGCCAGTCTAAAAAACACTATCTTGGACTTCTCTGCATGTTTCCCAGGCGAGAAATTGGCAGCATGTTCAGAACCATGTTTCTGTGAATAACTCCTGAACCGTAAGTCCTAGACGCTCGATCTTGGCGGCATTCGTCTCAGCGCCTGGCAATTAGTATAGGAGCACTGTGTTTGACTTCTCTGGATGTTTCCCAGGCGAGTTATTGACAAGTAAATCCTAGACGCTCGATCTTGGTTATTTTCGCTTTCGCGGCTGGCAGTAAAAGAACCATGTTTCTGTGAATAACTCCTGAACCGTAAGTCCTAGACGCTCGCTCTTGGCTGCATTCGATTCAGCTCGTGGCAGCCAGTCTAAAAAACACTATCTTGGACTTCTCTGCATGTTTCCCAGGCGAGAAATTGGCAGCATGTTCAGAACCATGTTTCTGTGAATAACTCCTGAACCGTAAGTCCTAGACGCTCGATCTTGGCGGCATTCGTCTCAGCGCCTGGCAATTAGTATAGGAGCACTGTGTTTGACTTCTCTGGATGTTTCCCAGGCGAGTTATTGACAAGTAAATCCTAGACGCTCGATCTTGGTTATTTTCGCTTTCGCGGCTGGCAGTAAAAGAACCATGTTTCTGTGAATAACTCCTGAACCGTAAGTCCTAGACGCTCGCTCTTGGCTGCATTCGATTCAGCTCGTGGCAGCCAGTCTAAAAAACACTATCTTGGACTTCTCTGCATGTTTCCCAGGCGAGCAATTGGCAGCATGTTCAGAACCATGTTTCTGTGAATAACTCCTGAACCGTAAGTCCTAGACGCTCGCTCTTGGCTGCATTCGATTCAGCTCGTGGCAGCCAGTCTAAAAAACACTATCTTGGACTTCTCTGCATGTTTCCCAGGCGAGCAATTGGCAGCATGTTCAGAACCATGTTTCTGTGAATAACTCCTGAACCGTAAGTCCTAGACGCTCGCTCTTGGCTGCATTCGATTCAGCTCGTGGCAGCCAGTCTAAAAAACACTATCTTGGACTTCTCTGCATGTTTCCCAGGCGAGAAATTGGCAGCATGTTCAGAACCATGTTTCTGTGAATAACTCCTGAACCGTAAGTCCTAGACGCTCGCTCTTGGCTGCATTCGATTCAGCTCGTGGCAGCCAGTCTAAAAAACACTATCTTGGACTTCTCTGCATGTTTCCCAGACGAGAAATTGGCAGCATGTTCAGAACCATGTTTCTGTGAATAACTCCTGAACCGTAAGTCCTAGACGCTCGCTCTTGGCTGCATTCGATTCAGCTCGTGGCAGCCAGTCTAAAAAACACTATCTTGGACTTCTCTGCATGTTTCCCAGGCGAGAAATTGGCAGCATGTTCAGAACCATGTTTCTGTGAATAACTCCTGAACCGTAAGTCCTAGACGCTCGCTCTTGGCTGCATTCGATTCAGCTCGTGGCAGCCAGTCTAAAAAACACTATCTTGGACTTCTCTGCATGTTTCCCAGGCGAGAAATTGGCAGCATGTTCAGAACCATGTTTCTGTGAATAACTCCTGAACCGTAAGTCCTAGACGCTCGATCTTGGCGGCATTCGTCTCAGCGCCTGGCAATTAGTATAGGAGCACTGTGTTTGACTTCTCTGGATGTTTCCCAGGCGAGTTATTGACAAGTAAATCCTAGACGCTCGATCTTGGTTATTTTCGCTTTCGCGGCTGGCAGTAAAAGAACCATGTTTCTGTGAATAACTCCTGAACCGTAAGTCCTAGACGCTCGCTCTTGGCTGCATTCGATTCAGCTCGTGGCAGCCAGTCTAAAAAACACTATCTTGGACTTCTCTGCATGTTTCCCAGGCGAGCAATTGGCAGCATGTTCAGAACCATGTTTCTGTGAATAACTCCTGAACCGTAAGTCCTAGACGCTCGCTCTTGGCTGCATTCGATTCAGCTCGTGGCAGCCAGTCTAAAAAACACTATCTTGGACTTCTCTGCATGTTCCTAAGGCAAATGTTTCTAAAGCTAATTCTTGAACCGTAAGTCCTAGACGCTCGATCTTGGCGGCATTCGTCTCAGCGCCTGGCAATTAGTATAGGAGCACTGTGTTTGACTTCTCTGGATGTTTCCCAGGCGAGTTATTGACAAGTAAATCCTAGACGCTCGATCTTGGTTATTTTCGCTTTCGCGGCTGGCAGTAAAAGAACCATGTTTCTGTGAATAACTCCTGAACCGTAAGTCCTAGACGCTCGCTCTTGGCTGCATTCGATTCAGCTCGTGGCAGCCAGTCTAAAAAACACTATCTTGGACTTCTCTGCATGTTTCCCAGGCGAGAAATTGGCAGCATGTTCAGAACCATGTTTCTGTGAATAACTCCTGAACCGTAAGTCCTAGACGCTCGCTCTTGGCTGCATTCGATTCAGCTCGTGGCAGCCAGTCTAAAAAACACTATCTTGGACTTCTCTGCATGTTTCCCAGGCGAGAAATTGGCAGCATGTTCAGAACCATGTTTCTGTGAATAACTCCTGAACCGTAAGTCCTAGACGCTCGCTCTTGGCTGCATTCGATTCAGCTCGTGGCAGCCAGTCTAAAAAACACTATCTTGGACTTCTCTGCATGTTTCCCAGGCGAGAAATTGGCAGCATGTTCAGAACCATGTTTCTGTGAATAACTCCTGAACCGTAAGTCCTAGACGCTCGATCTTGGCGGCATTCGTCTCAGCGCCTGGCAATTAGTATAGGAGCACTGTGTTTGACTTCTCTGGATGTTTCCCAGGCGAGTTATTGACAAGTAAATCCTAGACGCTCGATCTTGGTTATTTTCGCTTTCGCGGCTGGCAGTAAAAGAACCATGTTTCTGTGAATAACTCCTGAACCGTAAGTCCTAGACGCTCGCTCTTGGCTGCATTCGATTCAGCTCGTGGCAGCCAGTCTAAAAAACACTATCTTGGACTTCTCTGCATGTTTCCCAGGCGAGCAATTGGCAGCATGTTCAGAACCATGTTTCTGTGAATAACTCCTGAACCGTAAGTCCTAGACGCTCGCTCTTGGCTGCATTCGATTCAGCTCGTGGCAGCCAGTCTAAAAAACACTATCTTGGACTTCTCTGCATGTTTCCCAGGCGAGCAATTGGCAGCATGTTCAGAACCATGTTTCTGTGAATAACTCCTGAACCGTAAGTCCTAGACGCTCGCTCTTGGCTGCATTCGATTCAGCTCGTGGCAGCCAGTCTAAAAAACACTATCTTGGACTTCTCTGCATGTTTCCCAGGCGAGAAATTGGCAGCATGTTCAGAACCATGTTTCTGTGAATAACTCCTGAACCGTAAGTCCTAGACGCTCGCTCTTGGCTGCATTCGATTCAGCTCGTGGCAGCCAGTCTAAAAAACACTATCTTGGACTTCTCTGCATGTTTCCCAGGCGAGAAATTGGCAGCATGTTCAGAACCATGTTTCTGTGAATAACTCCTGAACCGTAAGTCCTAGACGCTCGCTCTTGGCTGCATTCGATTCAGCTCGTGGCAGCCAGTCTAAAAAACACTATCTTGGACTTCTCTGCATGTTTCCCAGGCGAGAAATTGGCAGCATGTTCAGAACCATGTTTCTGTGAATAACTCCTGAACCGTAAGTCCTAGACGCTCGCTCTTGGCTGCATTCGATTCAGCTCGTGGCAGCCAGTCTAAAAAACACTATCTTGGACTTCTCTGCATGTTTCCCAGGCGAGCAATTGGCAGCATGTTCAGAACCATGTTTCTGTGAATAACTCCTGAACCGTAAGTCCTAGACGCTCGCTCTTGGCTGCATTCGATTCAGCTCGTGGCAGCCAGTCTAAAAAACACTATCTTGGACTTCTCTGCATGTTTCCCAGGCGAGAAATTGGCAGCATGTTCAGAACCATGTTTCTGTGAATAACTCCTGAACCGTAAGTCACAGACGCTCGCTCTTGGCTGCATTCGATTCAGCTCGTGGCAGCCAGTCTAAAAAACACTATCTTGGACTTCTCTGCATGTTCCTAAGGCAAATGTTTCTAAAGCTAATTCTTGAACCGTAAGTCCTAGACGCTCGATCTTGGCGGCATTCGTCTCAGCGCCTGGCAATTAGTATAGGAGCACTGTGTTTGACTTCTCTGGATGTTTCCCAGGCGAGTTATTGACAAGTAAATCCTAGACGCTAGATCTTGGTTATTTTCGCTTTCGCGGCTGGCAGTAAAAGAACCATGTTTCTGTGAATAACTCCTGAACCGTAAGTCCTAGACGCTCGCTCTTGGCTGCATTCGATTCAGCTCGTGGCAGCCAGTCTAAAAAACACTATCTTGGACTTCTCTGCATGTTTCCCAGGCGAGCAATTGGCAGCATGTTCAGAACCATGTTTCTGTGAATAACTCCTGAACCGTAAGTCCTAGACGCTCGCTCTTGGCTGCATTCGATTCAGCTCGTGGCAGCCAGTCTAAAAAACACTATCTTGGACTTCTCTGCATGTTCCTAAGGCAAATGTTTCTAAAGCTAATTCTTGAACCGTAAGTCCTAGACGCTCGATCTTGGCGGCATTCGTCTCAGCGCCTGGCAATTAGTATAGGAGCACTGTGTTTGACTTCTCTGGATGTTTCCCAGGCGAGTTATTGACAAGTAAATCCTAGACGCTCGATCTTGGTTATTTTCGCTTTCGCGGCTGGCAGTAAAAGAACCATGTTTCTGTGAATAACTCCTGAACCGTAAGTCCTAGACGCTCGCTCTTGGCTGCATTCGATTCAGCTCGTGGCAGCCAGTCTAAAAAACACTATCTTGGACTTCTCTGCATGTTTCCCAGGCGAGAAATTGGCAGCATGTTCAGAACCATGTTTCTGTGAATAACTCCTGAACCGTAAGTCCTAGACGCTCGCTCTTGGCTGCATTCGATTCAGCTCGTGGCAGCCAGTCTAAAAAACACTATCTTGGACTTCTCTGCATGTTTCCCAGGCGAGAAATTGGCAGCATGTTCAGAACCATGTTTCTGTGAATAACTCCTGAACCGTAAGTCCTAGACGCTCGCTCTTGGCTGCATTCGATTCAGCTCGTGGCAGCCAGTCTAAAAAACACTATCTTGGACTTCTCTGCATGTTTCCCAGGCGAGAAATTGGCAGCATGTTCAGAACCATGTTTCTGTGAATAACTCCTGAACCGTATGTCCTAGACGCTCGCTCTTGGCTGCATTCGATTCAGCTCGTGGCAGCCAGTCTAAAAAACACTATCTTGGACTTCTCTGCATGTTTCCCAGGCGAGCAATTGGCAGCATGTTCAGAACCATGTTTCTGTGAATAACTCCTGAACCGTAAGTCCTAGACGCTCGCTCTTGGCTGCATTCGATTCAGCTCGTGGCAGCCAGTCTAAAAAACACTATCTTGGACTTCTCTGCATGTTTCCCAGGCGAGAAATTGGCAGCATGTTCAGAACCATGTTTCTGTGAATAACTCCTGAACCGTAAGTCCTAGACGCTCGATCTTGGCGGCATTCGTCTCAGCGCCTGGCAATTAGTATAGGAGCACTGTGTTTGACTTCTCTGGATGTTTCCCAGGCGAGTTATTGACAAGTAAATCCTAGACGCTCGATCTTGGTTATTTTCGCTTTCGCGGCTGGCAGTAAAAGAACCATGTTTCTGTGAATAACTCCTGAACCGTAAGTCCTAGACGCTCGCTCTTGGCTGCATTCGATTCAGCTCGTGGCAGCCAGTCTAAAAAACACTATCTTGGACTTCTCTGCATGTTTCCCAGGCGAGAAATTGGCAGCATGTTCAGAACCATGTTTCTGTGAATAACTCCTGAACCGTAAGTCCTAGACGCTCGATCTTGGCGGCATTCGTCTCAGCGCCTGGCAATTAGTATAGGAGCACTGTGTTTGACTTCTCTGGATGTTTCCCAGGCGAGTTATTGACAAGTAAATCCTAGACGCTCGATCTTGGTTATTTTCGCTTTCGCGGCTGGCAGTAAAAGAACCATGTTTCTGTGAATAACTCCTGAACCGTAAGTCCTAGACGCTCGCTCTTGGCTGCATTCGATTCAGCTCGTGGCAGCCAGTCTAAAAAACACTATCTTGGACTTCTCTGCATGTTTCCCAGGCGAGAAATTGGCAGCATGTTCAGAACCATGTTTCTGTGAATAACTCCTGAACCGTAAGTCCTAGACGCTCGATCTTGGCGGCATTCGTCTCAGCGCCTGGCAATTAGTATAGGAGCACTGTGTTTGACTTCTCTGGATGTTTCCCAGGCGAGTTATTGACAAGTAAATCCTAGACGCTCGATCTTGGTTATTTTCGCTTTCGCGGCTGGCAGTAAAAGAACCATGTTTCTGTGAATAACTCCTGAACCGTAAGTCCTAGACGCTCGCTCTTGGCTGCATTCGATTCAGCTCGTGGCAGCCAGTCTAAAAAACACTATCTTGGACTTCTCTGCATGTTTCCCAGGCGAGCAATTGGCAGCATGTTCAGAACCATGTTTCTGTGAATAACTCCTGAACCGTAAGTCCTAGACGCTCGCTCTTGGCTGCATTCGATTCAGCTCGTGGCAGCCAGTCTAAAAAACACTATCTTGGACTTCTCTGCATGTTTCCCAGGCGAGAAATTGGCAGCATGTTCAGAACCATGTTTCTGTGAATAACTCCTGAACCGTAAGTCCTAGACGCTCGATCTTGGCGGCATTCGTCTCAGCGCCTGGCAATTAGTATAGGAGCACTGTGTTTGACTTCTCTGGATGTTTCCCAGGCGAGTTATTGACAAGTAAATCCTAGACGCTCGATCTTGGTTATTTTCGCTTTCGCGGCTGGCAGTAAAAGAACCATGTTTCTGTGAATAACTCCTGAACCGTAAGTCCTAGACGCTCGCTCTTGGCTGCATTCGATTCAGCTCGTGGCAGCCAGTCTAAAAAACACTATCTTGGACTTCTCTGCATGTTTCCCAGGCGAGAAATTGGCAGCATGTTCAGAACCATGTTTCTGTGAATAACTCCTGAACCGTAAGTCCTAGACGCTCGATCTTGGCGGCATTCGTCTCAGCGCCTGGCAATTAGTATAGGAGCACTGTGTTTGACTTCTCTGGATGTTTCCCAGGCGAGTTATTGACAAGTAAATCCTAGACGCTCGATCTTGGTTATTTTCGCTTTCGCGGCTGGCAGTAAAAGAACCATGTTTCTGTGAATAACTCCTGAACCGTAAGTCCTAGACGCTCGCTCTTGGCTGCATTCGATTCAGCTCGTGGCAGCCAGTCTAAAAAACACTATCTTGGACTTCTCTGCATGTTTCCCAGGCGAGCAATTGGCAGCATGTTCAGAACCATGTTTCTGTGAATAACTCCTGAACCGTAAGTCCTAGACGCTCGCTCTTGGCTGCATTCGATTCAGCTCGTGGCAGCCAGTCTAAAAAACACTATCTTGGACTTCTCTGCATGTTTCCCAGGCGAGCAATTGGCAGCATGTTCAGAACCATGTTTCTGTGAATAACTCCTGAACCGTAAGTCCTAGACGCTCGCTCTTGGCTGCATTCGATTCAGCTCGTGGCAGCCAGTCTAAAAAACACTATCTTGGACTTCTCTGCATGTTTCCCAGGCGAGAAATTGGCAGCATGTTCAGAACCATGTTTCTGTGAATAACTCCTGAACCGTAAGTCCTAGACGCTCGCTCTTGGCTGCATTCGATTCAGCTCGTGGCAGCCAGTCTAAAAAACACTATCTTGGACTTCTCTGCATGTTTCCCAGACGAGAAATTGGCAGCATGTTCAGAACCATGTTTCTGTGAATAACTCCTGAACCGTAAGTCCTAGACGCTCGCTCTTGGCTGCATTCGATTCAGCTCGTGGCAGCCAGTCTAAAAAACACTATCTTGGACTTCTCTGCATGTTTCCCAGGCGAGAAATTGGCAGCATGTTCAGAACCATGTTTCTGTGAATAACTCCTGAACCGTAAGTCCTAGACGCTCGCTCTTGGCTGCATTCGATTCAGCTCGTGGCAGCCAGTCTAAAAAACACTATCTTGGACTTCTCTGCATGTTTCCCAGGCGAGAAATTGGCAGCATGTTCAGAACCATGTTTCTGTGAATAACTCCTGAACCGTAAGTCCTAGACGCTCGATCTTGGCGGCATTCGTCTCAGCGCCTGGCAATTAGTATAGGAGCAC
The DNA here is from genome assembly GCF_050947455.1 of Rhinoderma darwinii. Lineage (NCBI taxonomy): Eukaryota > Metazoa > Chordata > Amphibia > Anura > Rhinodermatidae > Rhinoderma > Rhinoderma darwinii. Next base: position 12,728 of record NW_027462148.1, read on the forward strand.
TGTGTTTGACTTCTCTGGATGTTTCCCAGGCGAGTTATTGACAAGTAAATCCTAGACGCTCGATCTTGGTTATTTTCGCTTTCGCGGCTGGCAGTAAAAGAACCATGTTTCTGTGAATAACTCCTGAACCGTAAGTCCTAGACGCTCGCTCTTGGCTGCATTCGATTCAGCTCGTGGCAGCCAGTCTAAAAAACACTATCTTGGACTTCTCTGCATGTTTCCCAGGCGAGCAATTGGCAGCATGTTCAGAACCATGTTTCTGTGAATAACTCCTGAACCGTAAGTCCTAGACGCTCGCTCTTGGCTGCATTCGATTCAGCTCGTGGCAGCCAGTCTAAAAAACACTATCTTGGACTTCTCTGCATGTTCCTAAGGCAAATGTTTCTAAAGCTAATTCTTGAACCGTAAGTCCTAGACGCTCGATCTTGGCGGCATTCGTCTCAGCGCCTGGCAATTAGTATAGGAGCACTGTGTTTGACTTCTCTGGATGTTTCCCAGGCGAGTTATTGACAAGTAAATCCTAGACGCTCGATCTTGGTTATTTTCGCTTTCGCGGCTGGCAGTAAAAGAACCATGTTTCTGTGAATAACTCCTGAACCGTAAGTCCTAGACGCTCGCTCTTGGCTGCATTCGATTCAGCTCGTGGCAGCCAGTCTAAAAAACACTATCTTGGACTTCTCTGCATGTTTCCCAGGCGAGAAATTGGCAGCATGTTCAGAACCATGTTTCTGTGAATAACTCCTGAACCGTAAGTCCTAGACGCTCGCTCTTGGCTGCATTCGATTCAGCTCGTGGCAGCCAGTCTAAAAAACACTATCTTGGACTTCTCTGCATGTTTCCCAGGCGAGAAATTGGCAGCATGTTCAGAACCATGTTTCTGTGAATAACTCCTGAACCGTAAGTCCTAGACGCTCGCTCTTGGCTGCATTCGATTCAGCTCGTGGCAGCCAGTCTAAAAAACACTATCTTGGACTTCTCTGCATGTTTCCCAGGCGAGAAATTGGCAGCATGTTCAGAACCATGTTTCTGTGAATAACTCCTGAACCGTAAGTCCTAGACGCTCGATCTTGGCGGCATTCGTCTCAGCGCCTGGCAATTAGTATAGGAGCACTGTGTTTGACTTCCCTGGATGTTTCCCAGGCGAGTTATTGACAAGTAAATCCTAGACGCTCGATCTTGGTTATTTTCGCTTTCGCGGCTGGCAGTAAAAGAACCATGTTTCTGTGAATAACTCCTGAACCGTAAGTCCTAGACGCTCGCTCTTGGCTGCATTCGATTCAGCTCGTGGCAGCCAGTCTAAAAAACACTATCTTGGACTTCTCTGCATGTTTCCCAGGCGAGCAATTGGCAGCATGTTCAGAACCATGTTTCTGTGAATAACTCCTGAACCGTAAGTCCTAGACGCTCGCTCTTGGCTGCATTCGATTCAGCTCGTGGCAGCCAGTCTAAAAAACACTATCTTGGACTTCTCTGCATGTTTCCCAGGCGAGCAATTGGCAGCATGTTCAGAACCATGTTTCTGTGAATAACTCCTGAACCGTAAGTCCTAGACGCTCGCTCTTGGCTGCATTCGATTCAGCTCGTGGCAGCCAGTCTAAAAAACACTATCTTGGACTTCTCTGCATGTTTCCCAGGCGAGAAATTGGCAGCATGTTCAGAACCATGTTTCTGTGAATAACTCCTGAACCGTAAGTCCTAGACGCTCGCTCTTGGCTGCATTCGATTCAGCTCGTGGCAGCCAGTCTAAAAAACACTATCTTGGACTTCTCTGCATGTTTCCCAGGCGAGAAATTGGCAGCATGTTCAGAACCATGTTTCTGTGAATAACTCCTGAACCGTAAGTCCTAGACGCTCGCTCTTGGCTGCATTCGATTCAGCTCGTGGCAGCCAGTCTAAAAAACACTATCTTGGACTTCTCTGCATGTTTCCCAGGCGAGAAATTGGCAGCATGTTCAGAACCATGTTTCTGTGAATAACTCCTGAACCGTAAGTCCTAGACGCTCGCTCTTGGCTGCATTCGATTCAGCTCGTGGCAGCCAGTCTAAAAAACACTATCTTGGACTTCTCTGCATGTTTCCCAGGCGAGCAATTGGCAGCATGTTCAGAACCATGTTTCTGTGAATAACTCCTGAACCGTAAGTCCTAGACGCTCGCTCTTGGCTGCATTCGATTCAGCTCGTGGCAGCCAGTCTAAAAAACACTATCTTGGACTTCTCTGCATGTTTCCCAGGCGAGAAATTGGCAGCATGTTCAGAACCATGTTTCTGTGAATAACTCCTGAACCGTAAGTCCTAGACGCTCGCTCTTGGCTGCATTCGATTCAGCTCGTGGCAGCCAGTCTAAAAAACACTATCTTGGACTTCTCTGCATGTTTCCCAGGCGAGAAATTGGCAGCATGTTCAGAACCATGTTTCTGTGAATAACTCCTGAACCGTAAGTCCTAGACGCTCGCTCTTGGCTGCATTCGATTCAGCTCGTGGCAGCCAGTCTAAAAAACACTATCTTGGACTTCTCTGCATGTTTCCCAGGCGAGAAATTGGCAGCATGTTCAGAACCATGTTTCTGTGAATAACTCCTGAACCGTAAGTCCTAGACGCTCGCTCTTGGCTGCATTCGATTCAGCTCGTGGCAGCCAGTCTAAAAAACACTATCTTGGACTTCTCTGCATGTTTCCCAGGCGAGAAATTGGCAGCATGTTCAGAACCATGTTTCTGTGAATAACTCCTGAACCGTAAGTCCTAGACGCTCGATCTTGGCGGCATTCGTCTCAGCGCCTGGCAATTAGTATAGGAGCACTGTGTTTGACTTCTCTGGATGTTTCCCAGGCGAGTTATTGACAAGTAAATCCTAGACGCTCGATCTTTGTTATTTTCGCTTTCGCGGCTGGCAGTAAAAGAACCATGTTTCTGTGAATAACTCCTGAACCGTAAGTCCTAGACGCTCGCTCTTGGCTGCATTCGATTCAGCTCGTGGCAGCCAGTCTAAAAAACACTATCTTGGACTTCTCTGCATGTTTCCCAGGCGAGCAATTGGCAGCATGTTCAGAACCATGTTTCTGTGAATAACTCCTGAACCGTAAGTCCTAGACGCTCGCTCTTGGCTGCATTCGATTCAGCTCGTGGCAGCCAGTCTAAAAAACACTATCTTGGACTTCTCTGCATGTTTCCCAGGCGAGCAATTGGCAGCATGTTCAGAACCATGTTTCTGTGAATAACTCCTGAACCGTAAGTCCTAGACGCTCGCTCTTGGCTGCATTCGATTCAGCTCGTGGCAGCCAGTCTAAAAAACACTATCTTGGACTTCTCTGCATGTTTCCCAGGCGAGAAATTGGCAGCATGTTCAGAACCATGTTTCTGTGAATAACTCCTGAACCGTAAGTCCTAGACGCTCGCTCTTGGCTGCATTCGATTCAGCTCGTGGCAGCCAGTCTAAAAAACACTATCTTAGACTTCTCTGCATGTTTCCCAGGCGAGAAATTGGCAGCATGTTCAGAACCATGTTTCTGTGAATAACTCCTGAACCGTAAGTCCTAGACGCTCGCTCTTGGCTGCATTCGATTCAGCTCGTGGCAGCCAGTCTAAAAAACACTATCTTGGACTTCTCTGCATGTTTCCCAGACGAGAAATTGGCAGCATGTTCAGAACCATGTTTCTGTGAATAACTCCTGAACCGTAAGTCCTAGACGCTCGCTCTTGGCTGCATTCGATTCAGCTCGTGGCAGCCAGTCTAAAAAACACTATCTTGGACTTCTCTGCATGTTTCCCAGGCGAGCAATTGGCAGCATGTTCAGAACCATGTTTCTGTGAATAACTCCTGAACCGTAAGTCCTAGACGCTCGCTCTTGGCTGCATTCGATTCAGCTCGTGGCAGCCAGTCTAAAAAACACTATCTTGGACTTCTCTGCATGTTTCCCAGGCGAGAAATTGGCAGCATGTTCAGAACCATGTTTCTGTGAATAACTCCTGAACCGTAAGTCCTAGACGCTCGCTCTTGGCTGCATTCGATTCAGCTCGTGGCAGCCAGTCTAAAAAACACTATCTTGGACTTCTCTGCATGTTTCCCAGGCGAGAAATTGGCAGCATGTTCAGAACCATGTTTCTGTGAATAACTCCTGAACCGTAAGTCACAGACGCTCGCTCTTGGCTGCATTCGATTCAGCTCGTGGCAGCCAGTCTAAAAAACACTATCTTGGACTTCTCTGCATGTTCCTAAGGCAAATGTTTCTAAAGCTAATTCTTGAACCGTAAGTCCTAGACGCTCGATCTTGGCGGCATTCGTCTCAGCGCCTGGCAATTAGTATAGGAGCACTGTGTTTGACTTCTCTGGATGTTTCCCAGGCGAGTTATTGACAAGTAAATCCTAGACGCTCGATCTTGGTTATTTTCGCTTTCGCGGCTGGCAGTAAAAGAACCATGTTTCTGTGAATAACTCCTGAACCGTAAGTCCTAGACGCTCGCTCTTGGCTGCATTCGATTCAGCTCGTGGCAGCCAGTCTAAAAAACACTATCTTGGACTTCTCTGCATGTTTCCCAGGCGAGCAATTGGCAGCATGTTCAGAACCATGTTTCTGTGAATAACTCCTGAACCGTAAGTCCTAGACGCTCGCTCTTGGCTGCATTCGATTCAGCTCGTGGCAGCCAGTCTAAAAAACACTATCTTGGACTTCTCTGCATGTTCCTAAGGCAAATGTTTCTAAAGCTAATTCTTGAACCGTAAGTCCTAGACGCTCGATCTTGGCGGCATTCGTCTCAGCGCCTGGCAATTAGTATAGGAGCACTGTGTTTGACTTCTCTGGATGTTTCCCAGGCGAGTTATTGACAAGTAAATCCTAGACGCTCGATCTTGGTTATTTTCGCTTTCGCGGCTGGCAGTAAAAGAACCATGTTTCTGTGAATAACTCCTGAACCGTAAGTCCTAGACGCTCGCTCTTGGCTGCATTCGATTCAGCTCGTGGCAGCCAGTCTAAAAAACACTATCTTGGACTTCTCTGCATGTTTCCCAGGCGAGAAATTGGCAGCATGTTCAGAACCATGTTTCTGTGAATAACTCCTGAACCGTAAGTCCTAGACGCTCGCTCTTGGCTGCATTCGATTCAGCTCGTGGCAGCCAGTCTAAAAAACACTATCTTGGACTTCTCTGCATGTTTCCCAGGCGAGAAATTGGCAGCATGTTCAGAACCATGTTTCTGTGAATAACTCCTGAACCGTAAGTCCTAGACGCTCGCTCTTGGCTGCATTCGATTCAGCTCGTGGCAGCCAGTCTAAAAAACACTATCTTGGACTTCTCTGCATGTTTCCCAGGCGAGAAATTGGCAGCATGTTCAGAACCATGTTTCTGTGAATAACTCCTGAACCGTATGTCCTAGACGCTCGCTCTTGGCTGCATTCGATTCAGCTCGTGGCAGCCAGTCTAAAAAACACTATCTTGGACTTCTCTGCATGTTTCCCAGGCGAGCAATTGGCAGCATGTTCAGAACCATGTTTCTGTGAATAACTCCTGAACCGTAAGTCCTAGACGCTCGCTCTTGGCTGCATTCGATTCAGCTCGTGGCAGCCAGTCTAAAAAACACTATCTTGGACTTCTCTGCATGTTTCCCAGGCGAGAAATTGGCAGCATGTTCAGAACCATGTTTCTGTGAATAACTCCTGAACCGTAAGTCCTAGACGCTCGATCTTGGCGGCATTCGTCTCAGCGCCTGGCAATTAGTATAGGAGCACTGTGTTTGACTTCTCTGGATGTTTCCCAGGCGAGTTATTGACAAGTAAATCCTAGACGCTCGATCTTGGTTATTTTCGCTTTCGCGGCTGGCAGTAAAAGAACCATGTTTCTGTGAATAACTCCTGAACCGTAAGTCCTAGACGCTCGCTCTTGGCTGCATTCGATTCAGCTCGTGGCAGCCAGTCTAAAAAACACTATCTTGGACTTCTCTGCATGTTTCCCAGGCGAGAAATTGGCAGCATGTTCAGAACCATGTTTCTGTGAATAACTCCTGAACCGTAAGTCCTAGACGCTCGATCTTGGCGGCATTCGTCTCAGCGCCTGGCAATTAGTATAGGAGCACTGTGTTTGACTTCTCTGGATGTTTCCCAGGCGAGTTATTGACAAGTAAATCCTAGACGCTCGATCTTGGTTATTTTCGCTTTCGCGGCTGGCAGTAAAAGAACCATGTTTCTGTGAATAACTCCTGAACCGTAAGTCCTAGACGCTCGCTCTTGGCTGCATTCGATTCAGCTCGTGGCAGCCAGTCTGAAAAACACTATCTTGGACTTCTCTGCATGTTTCCCAGGCGAGAAATTGGCAGCATGTTCAGAACCATGTTTCTGTGAATAACTCCTGAACCGTAAGTCCTAGACGCTCGATCTTGGCGGCATTCGTCTCAGCGCCTGGCAATTAGTATAGGAGCACTGTGTTTGACTTCTCTGGATGTTTCCCAGGCGAGTTATTGACAAGTAAATCCTAGACGCTCGATCTTGGTTATTTTCGCTTTCGCGGCTGGCAGTAAAAGAACCATGTTTCTGTGAATAACTCCTGAACCGTAAGTCCTAGACGCTCGCTCTTGGCTGCATTCGATTCAGCTCGTGGCAGCCAGTCTAAAAAACACTATCTTGGACTTCTCTGCATGTTTCCCAGGCGAGCAATTGGCAGCATGTTCAGAACCATGTTTCTGTGAATAACTCCTGAACCGTAAGTCCTAGACGCTCGCTCTTGGCTGCATTCGATTCAGCTCGTGGCAGCCAGTCTAAAAAACACTATCTTGGACTTCTCTGCATGTTTCCCAGGCGAGAAATTGGCAGCATGTTCAGAACCATGTTTCTGTGAATAACTCCTGAACCGTAAGTCCTAGACGCTCGATCTTGGCGGCATTCGTCTCAGCGCCTGGCAATTAGTATAGGAGCACTGTGTTTGACTTCTCTGGATGTTTCCCAGGCGAGTTATTGACAAGTAAATCCTAGACGCTCGATCTTGGTTATTTTCGCTTTCGCGGCTGGCAGTAAAAGAACCATGTTTCTGTGAATAACTCCTGAACCGTAAGTCCTAGACGCTCGCTCTTGGCTGCATTCGATTCAGCTCGTGGCAGCCAGTCTAAAAAACACTATCTTGGACTTCTCTGCATGTTTCCCAGGCGAGAAATTGGCAGCATGTTCAGAACCATGTTTCTGTGAATAACTCCTGAACCGTAAGTCCTAGACGCTCGATCTTGGCGGCATTCGTCTCAGCGCCTGGCAATTAGTATAGGAGCACTGTGTTTGACTTCTCTGGATGTTTCCCAGGCGAGTTATTGACAAGTAAATCCTAGACGCTCGATCTTGGTTATTTTCGCTTTCGCGGCTGGCAGTAAAAGAACCATGTTTCTGTGAATAACTCCTGAACCGTAAGTCCTAGACGCTCGCTCTTGGCTGCATTCGATTCAGCTCGTGGCAGCCAGTCTAAAAAACACTATCTTGGACTTCTCTGCATGTTTCCCAGGCGAGAAATTGGCAGCATGTTCAGAACCATGTTTCTGTGAATAACTCCTGAACCGTAAGTCCTAGACGCTCGATCTTGGCGGCATTCGTCTCAGCGCCTGGCAATTAGTATAGGAGCACTGTGTTTGACTTCTCTGGATGTTTCCCAGGCGAGTTATTGACAAGTAAATCCTAGACGCTCGATCTTGGTTATTTTCGCTTTCGCGGCTGGCAGTAAAAGAACCATGTTTCTGTGAATAACTCCTGAACCGTAAGTCCTAGACGCTCGCTCTTGGCTGCATTCGATTCAGCTCGTGGCAGCCAGTCTAAAAAACACTATCTTGGACTTCTCTGCATGTTTCCCAGGCGAGCAATTGGCAGCATGTTCAGAACCATGTTTCTGTGAATAACTCCTGAACCGTAAGTCCTAGACGCTCGCTCTTGGCTGCATTCGATTCAGCTCGTGGCAGCCAGTCTAAAAAACACTATCTTGGACTTCTCTGCATGTTTCCCAGGCGAGCAATTGGCAGCATGTTCAGAACCATGTTTCTGTGAATAACTCCTGAACCGTAAGTCCTAGACGCTCGCTCTTGGCTGCATTCGATTCAGCTCGTGGCAGCCAGTCTAAAAAACACTATCTTGGACTTCTCTGCATGTTTCCCAGGCGAGAAATTGGCAGCATGTTCAGAACCATGTTTCTGTGAATAACTCCTGAACCGTAAGTCCTAGACGCTCGCTCTTGGCTGCATTCGATTCAGCTCGTGGCAGCCAGTCTAAAAAACACTATCTTGGACTTCTCTGCATGTTTCCCAGACGAGAAATTGGCAGCATTTTCAGAACCATGTTTCTGTGAATAACTCCTGAACCGTAAGTCCTAGACGCTCGCTCTTGGCTGCATTCGATTCAGCTCGTGGCAGCCAGTCTAAAAAACACTATCTTGGACTTCTCTGCATGTTTCCCAGGCGAGAAATTGGCAGCATGTTCAGAACCATGTTTCTGTGAATAACTCCTGAACCGTAAGTCCTAGACGCTCGCTCTTGGCTGCATTCGATTCAGCTCGTGGCAGCCAGTCTAAAAAACACTATCTTGGACTTCTCTGCATGTTTCCCAGGCGAGAAATTGGCAGCATGTTCAGAACCATGTTTCTGTGAATAACTCCTGAACCGTAAGTCCTAGACGCTCGATCTTGGCGGCATTCGTCTCAGCGCCTGGCAATTAGTATAGGAGCACTGTGTTTGACTTCTCTGGATGTTTCCCAGGCGAGTTATTGACAAGTAAATCCTAGACGCTCGATCTTGGTTATTTTCGCTTTCGCGGCTGGCAGTAAAAGAACCATGTTTCTGTGAATAACTCCTGAACCGTAAGTCCTAGACGCTCGCTCTTGGCTGCATTCGATTCAGCTCGTGGCAGCCAGTCTAAAAAACACTATCTTGGACTTCTCTGCATGTTTCCCAGGCGAGCAATTGGCAGCATGTTCAGAACCATGTTTCTGTGAATAACTCCTGAACCGTAAGTCCTAGACGCTCGCTCTTGGCTGCATTCGATTCAGCTCGTGGCAGCCAGTCTAAAAAACACTATCTTGGACTTCTCTGCATGTTCCTAAGGCAAATGTTTCTAAAGCTAATTCTTGAACCGTAAGTCCTAGACGCTCGATCTTGGCGGCATTCGTCTCAGCGCCTGGCAATTAGTATAGGAGCACTGTGTTTGACTTCTCTGGATGTTTCCCAGGCGAGTTATTGACAAGTAAATCCTAGACGCTCGATCTTGGTTATTTTCGCTTTCGCGGCTGGCAGTAAAAGAACCATGTTTCTGTGAATAACTCCTGAACCGTAAGTCCTAGACGCTCGCTCTTGGCTGCATTCGATTCAGCTCGTGGCAGCCAGTCTAAAAAACACTATCTTGGACTTCTCTGCATGTTTCCCAGGCGAGAAATTGGCAGCATGTTCAGAACCATGTTTCTGTGAATAACTCCTGAACCGTAAGTCCTAGACGCTCGCTCTTGGCTGCATTCGATTCAGCTCGTGGCAGCCAGTCTAAAAAACACTATCTTGGACTTCTCTGCATGTTTCCCAGGCGAGAAATTGGCAGCATGTTCAGAACCATGTTTCTGTGAATAACTCCTGAACCGTAAGTCCTAGACGCTCGCTCTTGGCTGCATTCGATTCAGCTCGTGGCAGCCAGTCTAAAAAACACTATCTTGGACTTCTCTGCATGTTTCCCAGGCGAGAAATTGGCAGCATGTTCAGAACCATGTTTCTGTGAATAACTCCTGAACCGTAAGTCCTAGACGCTCGATCTTGGCGGCATTCGTCTCAGCGCCTGGCAATTAGTATAGGAGCACTGTGTTTGACTTCTCTGGATGTTTCCCAGGCGAGTTATTGACAAGTAAATCCTAGACGCTCGATCTTGGTTATTTTCGCTTTCGCGGCTGGCAGTAAAAGAACCATGTTTCTGTGAATAACTCCTGAACCGTAAGTCCTAGACGCTCGCTCTTGGCTGCATTCGATTCAGCTCGTGGCAGCCAGTCTAAAAAACACTATCTTGGACTTCTCTGCATGTTTCCCAGGCGAGCAATTGGCAGCATGTTCAGAACCATGTTTCTGTGAATAACTCCTGAACCGTAAGTCCTAGACGCTCGCTCTTGGCTGCATTCGATTCAGCTCGTGGCAGCCAGTCTAAAAAACACTATCTTGGACTTCTCTGCATGTTTCCCAGGCGAGCAATTGGCAGCATGTTCAGAACCATGTTTCTGTGAATAACTCCTGAACCGTAAGTCCTAGACGCTCGCTCTTGGCTGCATTCGATTCAGCTCGTGGCAGCCAGTCTAAAAAACACTATCTTGGACTTCTCTGCATGTTTCCCAGGCGAGAAATTGGCAGCATGTTCAGAACCATGTTTCTGTGAATAACTCCTGAACCGTAAGTCCTAGACGCTCGCTCTTGGCTGCATTCGATTCAGCTCGTGGCAGCCAGTCTAAAAAACACTATCTTGGACTTCTCTGCATGTTTCCCAGGCGAGAAATTGGCAGCATGTTCAGAACCATGTTTCTGTGAATAACTCCTGAACCGTAAGTCCTAGACGCTCGCTCTTGGCTGCATTCGATTCAGCTCGTGGCAGCCAGTCTAAAAAACACTATCTTGGACTTCTCTGCATGTTTCCCAGGCGAGAAATTGGCAGCATGTTCAGAACCATGTTTCTGTGAATAACTCCTGAACCGTAAGTCCTAGACGCTCGCTCTTGGCTGCATTCGATTCAGCTCGTGGCAGCCAGTCTAAAAAACACTATCTTGGACTTCTCTGCATGTTTCCCAGGCGAGAAATTGGCAGCATGTTCAGAACCATGTTTCTGTGAATAACTCCTGAACCGTAAGTCCTAGACGCTCGATCTTGGCGGCATTCGTCTCAGCGCCTGGCAATTAGTATAGGAGCACTGTGTTTGACTTCTCTGGATGTTTCCCAGGCGAGTTATTGACAAGTAAATCCTAGACGCTCGATCTTGGTTATTTTCGCTTTCGCGGCTGGCAGTAAAAGAACCATGTTTCTGTGAATAACTCCTGAACCGTAAGTCCTAGACGCTCGCTCTTGGCTGCATTCGATTCAGCTCGTGGCAGCCAGTCTAAAAAACACTATCTTGGACTTCTCTGCATGTTTCCCAGACGAGAAATTGGCAGCATGTTCAGAACCATGTTTCTGTGAATAACTCCTGAACCGTAAGTCCTAGACGCTCGCTCTTGGCTGCATTCGATTCAGCTCGTGGCAGCCAGTCTAAAAAACACTATCTTGGACTTCTCTGCATGTTTCCCAGGCGAGAAATTGGCAGCATGTTCAGAACCATGTTTCTGTGAATAACTCCTGAACCGTAAGTCACAGACGCTCGCTCTTGGCTGCATTCGATTCAGCTCGTGGCAGCCAGTCTAAAAAACACTATCTTGGACTTCTCTGCATGTTCCTAAGGCAAATGTTTCTAAAGCTAATTCTTGAACCGTAAGTCCTAGACGCTCGATCTTGGCGGCATTCGTCTCAGCGCCTGGCAATTAGTATAGGAGCACTGTGTTTGACTTCTCTGGATGTTTCCCAGGCGAGTTATTGACAAGTAAATCCTAGACGCTCGATCTTGGTTATTTTCGCTTTCGCGGCTGGCAGTAAAAGAACCATGTTTCTGTGAATAACTCCTGAACCGTAAGTCCTAGACGCTCGCTCTTGGCTGCATTCGATTCAGCTCGTGGCAGCCAGTCTAAAAAACACTATCTTGGACTTCTCTGCATGTTTCCCAGGCGAGCAATTGGCAGCATGTTCAGAACCATGTTTCTGTGAATAACTCCTGAACCGTAAGTCCTAGACGCTCGCTCTTGGCTGCATTCGATTCAGCTCGTGGCAGCCAGTCTAAAAAACACTATCTTGGACTTCTCTGCATGTTCCTAAGGCAAATGTTTCTAAAGCTAATTCTTGAACCGTAAGTCCTAGACGCTCGATCTTGGCGGCATTCGTCTCAGCGCCTGGCAATTAGTATAGGAGCACTGTGTTTGACTTCTCTGGATGTTTCCCAGGCGAGTTATTGACAAGTAAATCCTAGACGCTCGATCTTGGTTATTTTCGCTTTCGCGGCTGGCAGTAAAAGAACCATGTTTCTGTGAATAACTCCTGAACCGTAAGTCCTAGACGCTCGCTCTTGGCTGCATTCGATTCAGCTCGTGGCAGCCAGTCTAAAAAACACTATCTTGGACTTCTCTGCATGTTTCCCAGGCGAGAAATTGGCAGCATGTTCAGAACCATGTTTCTGTGAATAACTCCTGAACCGTAAGTCCTAGACGCTCGCTCTTGGCTGCATTCGATTCAGCTCGTGGCAGCCAGTCTAAAAAACACTATCTTGGACTTCTCTGCATGTTTCCCAGGCGAGAAATTGGCAGCATGTTCAGAACCATGTTTCTGTGAATAACTCCTGAACCGTAAGTCCTAGACGCTCGCTCTTGGCTGCATTCGATTCAGCTCGTGGCAGCCAGTCTAAAAAACACTATCTTGGACTTCTCTGCATGTTTCCCAGGCGAGAAATTGGCAGCATGTTCAGAACCATGTTTCTGTGAATAACTCCTGAACCGTATGTCCTAGACGCTCGCTCTTGGCTGCATTCGATTCAGCTCGTGGCAGCCAGTCTAAAAAACACTATCTTGGACTTCTCTGCATGTTTCCCAGGCGAGCAATTGGCAGCATGTTCAGAACCATGTTTCTGTGAATAACTCCTGAACCGTAAGTCCTAGACGCTCGCTCTTGGCTGCATTCGATTCAGCTCGTGGCAGCCAGTCTAAAAAACACTATCTTGGACTTCTCTGCATGTTTCCCAGGCGAGAAATTGGCAGCATGTTCAGAACCATGTTTCTGTGAATAACTCCTGAACCGTAAGTCCTAGACGCTCGATCTTGGCGGCATTCGTCTCAGCGCCTGGCAATTAGTATAGGAGCACTGTGTTTGACTTCTCTGGATGTTTCCCAGGCGAGTTATTGACAAGTAAATCCTAGACGCTCGATCTTGGTTATTTTCGCTTTCGCGGCTGGCAGTAAAAGAACCATGTTTCTGTGAATAACTCCTGAACCGTAAGTCCTAGACGCTCGCTCTTGGCTGCATTCGATTCAGCTCGTGGCAGCCAGTCTAAAAAACACTATCTTGGACTTCTCTGCATGTTTCCCAGGCGAGAAATTGGCAGCATGTTCAGAACCATGTTTCTGTGAATAACTCCTGAACCGTAAGTCCTAGACGCTCGATCTTGGCGGCATTCGTCTCAGCGCCTGGCAATTAGTATAGGAGCACTGTGTTTGACTTCTCTGGATGTTTCCCAGGCGAGTTATTGACAAGTAAATCCTAGACGCTCGATCTTGGTTATTTTCGCTTTCGCGGCTGGCAGTAAAAGAACCATGTTTCTGTGAATAACTCCTGAACCGTAAGTCCTAGACGCTCGCTCTTGGCTGCATTCGATTCAGCTCGTGGCAGCCAGTCTGAAAAACACTATCTTGGACTTCTCTGCATGTTTCCCAGGCGAGAAATTGGCAGCATGTTCAGAACCATGTTTCTGTGAATAACTCCTGAACCGTAAGTCCTAGACGCTCGATCTTGGCGGCATTCGTCTCAGCGCCTGGCAATTAGTATAGGAGCACTGTGTTTGACTTCTCTGGATGTTTCCCAGGCGAGTTATTGACAAGTAAATCCTAGACGCTCGATCTTGGTTATTTTCGCTTTCGCGGCTGGCAGTAAAAGAACCATGTTTCTGTGAATAACTCCTGAACCGTAAGTCCTAGACGCTCGCTCTTGGCTGCATTCGATTCAGCTCGTGGCAGCCAGTCTAAAAAACACTATCTTGGACTTCTCTGCATGTTTCCCAGGCGAGCAATTGGCAGCATGTTCAGAACCATGTTTCTGTGAATAACTCCTGAACCGTAAGTCCTAGACGCTCGCTCTTGGCTGCATTCGATTCAGCTCGTGGCAGCCAGTCTAAAAAACACTATCTTGGACTTCTCTGCATGTTTCCCAGGCGAGAAATTGGCAGCATGTTCAGAACCATGTTTCTGTGAATAACTCCTGAACCGTAAGTCCTAGACGCTCGATCTTGGCGGCATTCGTCTCAGCGCCTGGCAATTAGTATAGGAGCACTGTGTTTGACTTCTCTGGATGTTTCCCAGGCGAGTTATTGACAAGTAAATCCTAGACGCTCGATCTTGGTTATTTTCGCTTTCGCGGCTGGCAGTAAAAGAACCATGTTTCTGTGAATAACTCCTGAACCGTAAGTCCTAGACGCTCGCTCTTGGCTGCATTCGATTCAGCTCGTGGCAGCCAGTCTAAAAAACACTATCTTGGACTTCTCTGCATGTTTCCCAGGCGAGAAATTGGCAGCATGTTCAGAACCATGTTTCTGTGAATAACTCCTGAACCGTAAGTCCTAGACGCTCGATCTTGGCGGCATTCGTCTCAGCGCCTGGCAATTAGTATAGGAGCACTGTGTTTGACTTCTCTGGATGTTTCCCAGGCGAGTTATTGACAAGTAAATCCTAGACGCTCGATCTTGGTTATTTTCGCTTTCGCGGCTGGCAGTAAAAGAACCATGTTTCTGTGAATAACTCCTGAACCGTAAGTCCTAGACGCTCGCTCTTGGCTGCATTCGATTCAGCTCGTGGCAGCCAGTCTAAAAAACACTATCTTGGACTTCTCTGCATGTTTCCCAGGCGAGAAATTGGCAGCATGTTCAGAACCATGTTTCTGTGAATAACTCCTGAACCGTAAGTCCTAGACGCTCGATCTTGGCGGCATTCGTCTCAGCGCCTGGCAATTAGTATAGGAGCACTGTGTTTGACTTCTCTGGATGTTTCCCAGGCGAGTTATTGACAAGTAAATCCTAGACGCTCGATCTTGGTTATTTTCGCTTTCGCGGCTGGCAGTAAAAGAACCATGTTTCTGTGAATAACTCCTGAACCGTAAGTCCTAGACGCTCGCTCTTGGCTGCATTCGATTCAGCTCGTGGCAGCCAGTCTAAAAAACACTATCTTGGACTTCTCTGCATGTTTCCCAGGCGAGCAATTGGCAGCATGTTCAGAACCATGTTTCTGTGAATAACTCCTGAACCGTAAGTCCTAGACGCTCGCTCTTGGCTGCATTCGATTCAGCTCGTGGCAGCCAGTCTAAAAAACACTATCTTGGACTTCTCTGCATGTTTCCCAGGCGAGCAATTGGCAGCATGTTCAGAACCATGTTTCTGTGAATAACTCCTGAACCGTAAGTCCTAGACGCTCGCTCTTGGCTGCATTCGATTCAGCTCGTGGCAGCCAGTCTAAAAAACACTATCTTGGACTTCTCTGCATGTTTCCCAGGCGAGAAATTGGCAGCATGTTCAGAACCATGTTTCTGTGAATAACTCCTGAACCGTAAGTCCTAGACGCTCGCTCTTGGCTGCATTCGATTCAGCTCGTGGCAGCCAGTCTAAAAAACACTATCTTGGACTTCTCTGCATGTTTCCCAGACGAGAAATTGGCAGCATTTTCAGAACCATGTTTCTGTGAATAACTCCTGAACCGTAAGTCCTAGACGCTCGCTCTTGGCTGCATTCGATTCAGCTCGTGGCAGCCAGTCTAAAAAACACTATCTTGGACTTCTCTGCATGTTTCCCAGGCGAGAAATTGGCAGCATGTTCAGAACCATGTTTCTGTGAATAACTCCTGAACCGTAAGTCCTAGACGCTCGCTCTTGGCTGCATTCGATTCAGCTCGTGGCAGCCAGTCTAAAAAACACTATCTTGGACTTCTCTGCATGTTTCCCAGGCGAGAAATTGGCAGCATGTTCAGAACCATGTTTCTGTGAATAACTCCTGAACCGTAAGTCCTAGACGCTCGATCTTGGCGGCATTCGTCTCAGCGCCTGGCAATTAGTATAGGAGCACTGTGTTTGACTTCTCTGGATGTTTCCCAGGCGAGTTATTGACAAGTAAATCCTAGACGCTCGATCTTGGTTATTTTCGCTTTCGCGGCTGGCAGTAAAAGAACCATGTTTCTGTGAATAACTCCTGAACCGTAAGTCCTAGACGCTCGCTCTTGGCTGCATTCGATTCAGCTCGTGGCAGCCAGTCTAAAAAACACTATCTTGGACTTCTCTGCATGTTTCCCAGGCGAGCAATTGGCAGCATGTTCAGAACCATGTTTCTGTGAATAACTCCTGAACCGTAAGTCCTAGACGCTCGCTCTTGGCTGCATTCGATTCAGCTCGTGGCAGCCAGTCTAAAAAACACTATCTTGGACTTCTCTGCATGTTCCTAAGGCAAATGTTTCTAAAGCTAATTCTTGAACCGTAAGTCCTAGACGCTCGATCTTGGCGGCATTCGTCTCAGCGCCTGGCAATTAGTATAGGAGCACTGTGTTTGACTTCTCTGGATGTTTCCCAGGCGAGTTATTGACAAGTAAATCCTAGACGCTCGATCTTGGTTATTTTCGCTTTCGCGGCTGGCAGTAAAAGAACCATGTTTCTGTGAATAACTCCTGAACCGTAAGTCCTAGACGCTCGCTCTTGGCTGCATTCGATTCAGCTCGTGGCAGCCAGTCTAAAAAACACTATCTTGGACTTCTCTGCATGTTTCCCAGGCGAGAAATTGGCAGCATGTTCAGAACCATGTTTCTGTGAATAACTCCTGAACCGTAAGTCCTAGACGCTCGCTCTTGGCTGCATTCGATTCAGCTCGTGGCAGCCAGTCTAAAAAACACTATCTTGGACTTCTCTGCATGTTTCCCAGGCGAGAAATTGGCAGCATGTTCAGAACCATGTTTCTGTGAATAACTCCTGAACCGTAAGTCCTAGACGCTCGCTCTTGGCTGCATTCGATTCAGCTCGTGGCAGCCAGTCTAAAAAACACTATCTTGGACTTCTCTGCATGTTTCCCAGGCGAGAAATTGGCAGCATGTTCAGAACCATGTTTCTGTGAATAACTCCTGAACCGTAAGTCCTAGACGCTCGATCTTGGCGGCATTCGTCTCAGCGCCTGGCAATTAGTATAGGAGCACTGTGTTTGACTTCTCTGGATGTTTCCCAGGCGAGTTATTGACAAGTAAATCCTAGACGCTCGATCTTGGTTATTTTCGCTTTCGCGGCTGGCAGTAAAAGAACCATGTTTCTGTGAATAACTCCTGAACCGTAAGTCCTAGACGCTCGCTCTTGGCTGCATTCGATTCAGCTCGTGGCAGCCAGTCTAAAAAACACTATCTTGGACTTCTCTGCATGTTTCCCAGGCGAGCAATTGGCAGCATGTTCAGAACCATGTTTCTGTGAATAACTCCTGAACCGTAAGTCCTAGACGCTCGCTCTTGGCTGCATTCGATTCAGCTCGTGGCAGCCAGTCTAAAAAACACTATCTTGGACTTCTCTGCATGTTTCCCAGGCGAGCAATTGGCAGCATGTTCAGAACCATGTTTCTGTGAATAACTCCTGAACCGTAAGTCCTAGACGCTCGCTCTTGGCTGCATTCGATTCAGCTCGTGGCAGCCAGTCTAAAAAACACTATCTTGGACTTCTCTGCATGTTTCCCAGGCGAGAAATTGGCAGCATGTTCAGAACCATGTTTCTGTGAATAACTCCTGAACCGTAAGTCCTAGACGCTCGCTCTTGGCTGCATTCGATTCAGCTCGTGGCAGCCAGTCTAAAAAACACTATCTTGGACTTCTCTGCATGTTTCCCAGGCGAGAAATTGGCAGCATGTTCAGAACCATGTTTCTGTGAATAACTCCTGAACCGTAAGTCCTAGACGCTCGCTCTTGGCTGCATTCGATTCAGCTCGTGGCCGCCAGTCTAAAAAACACTATCTTGGACTTCTCTGCATGTTTCCCAGGCGAGAAATTGGCAGCATGTTCAGAACCATGTTTCTGTGAATAACTCCTGAACCGTAAGTCCTAGACGCTCGCTCTTGGCTGCATTCGATTCAGCTCGTGGCAGCCAGTCTAAAAAACACTATCTTGGACTTCTCTGCATGTTTCCCAGGCGAGAAATTGGCAGCATGTTCAGAACCATGTTTCTGTGAATAACTCCTGAACCGTAAGTCCTAGACGCTCGATCTTGGCGGCATTCGTCTCAGCGCCTGGCAATTAGTATAGGAGCACTGTGTTTGACTTCTCTGGATGTTTCCCAGGCGAGTTATTGACAAGTAAATCCTAGACGCTCGATCTTGGTTATTTTCGCTTTCGCGGCTGGCAGTAAAAGAACCATGTTTCTGTGAATAACTCCTGAACCGTAAGTCCTAGACGCTCGCTCTTGGCTGCATTCGATTCAGCTCGTGGCAGCCAGTCTAAAAAACACTATCTTGGACTTCTCTGCATGTTTCCCAGACGAGAAATTGGCAGCATGTTCAGAACCATGTTTCTGTGAATAACTCCTGAACCGTAAGTCCTAGACGCTCGATCTTGGCGGCATTCGTCTCAGCGCCTGGCAATTAGTATAGGAGCACTGTGTTTGACTTCTCTGGATGTTTCCCAGGCGAGTTATTGACAAGTAAATCCTAGACGCTCGATCTTGGTTATTTTCGCTTTCGCGGCTGGCAGTAAAAGAACCATGTTTCTGTGAATAACTCCTGAACCGTAAGTCCTAGACGCTCGCTCTTGGCTGCATTCGATTCAGCTCGTGGCAGCCAGTCTAAAAAACACTATCTTGGACTTCTCTGCATGTTTCCCAGGCGAGAAATTGGCAGCATGTTCAGAACCATGTTTCTGTGAATAACTCCTGAACCGTAAGTCCTAGACGCTCGCTCTTGGCTGCATTCGATTCAGCTCGTGGCAGCCAGTCTAAAAAACACTATCTTGGACTTCTCTGCATGTTTCCCAGGCGAGCAATTGGCAGCATGTTCAGAACCATGTTTCTGTGAATAACTCCTGAACCGTAAGTCCTAGACGCTCGCTCTTGGCTGCATTCGATTCAGCTCGTGGCAGCCAGTCTAAAAAACACTATCTTGGACTTCTCTGCATGTTTCCCAGGCGAGCAATTGGCAGCATGTTCAGAACCATGTTTCTGTGAATAACTCCTGAACCGTAAGTCCTAGACGCTCGATCTTGGCGGCATTCGTCTCAGCGCCTGGCAATTAGTATAGGAGCACTGTGTTTGACTTCTCTGGATGTTTCCCAGGCGAGTTATTGACAAGTAAATCCTAGACGCTCGATCTTGGTTATTTTCGCTTTCGCGGCTGGCAGTAAAAGAACCATGTTTCTGTGAATAACTCCTGAACCGTAAGTCCTAGACGCTCGCTCTTGGCTGCATTCGATTCAGCTCGTGGCAGCCAGTCTAAAAAACACTATCTTGGACTTCTCTGCATGTTTCCCAGGCGAGAAATTGGCAGCATGTTCAGAACCATGTTTCTGTGAATAACTCCTGAACCGTAAGTCCTAGACGCTCGATCTTGGCGGCATTCGTCTCAGCGCCTGGCAATTAGTATAGGAGCACTGTGTTTGACTTCTCTGGATGTTTCCCAGGCGAGTTATTGACAAGTAAATCCTAGACGCTCGATCTTGGTTATTTTCGCTTTCGCGGCTGGCAGTAAAAGAACCATGTTTCTGTGAATAACTCCTGAACCGTAAGTCCTAGACGCTCGCTCTTGGCTGCATTCGATTCAGCTCGTGGCAGCCAGTCTAAAAAACACTATCTTGGACTTCTCTGCATGTTTCCCAGGCGAGAAATTGGCAGCATGTTCAGAACCATGTTTCTGTGAATAACTCCTGAACCGTAAGTCCTAGACGCTCGATCTTGGCGGCATTCGTCTCAGCGCCTGGCAATTAGTATAGGAGCACTGTGTTTGACTTCTCTGGATGTTTCCCAGGCGAGTTATTGACAAGTAAATCCTAGACGCTCGATCTTGGTTATTTTCGCTTTCGCGGCTGGCAGTAAAAGAACCATGTTTCTGTGAATAACTCCTGAACCGTAAGTCCTAGACGCTCGCTCTTGGCTGCATTCGATTCAGCTCGTGGCAGCCAGTCTAAAAAACACTATCTTGGACTTCTCTGCATGTTTCCCAGGCGAGCAATTGGCAGCATGTTCAGAACCATGTTTCTGTGAATAACTCCTGAACCGTAAGTCCTAGACGCTCGCTCTTGGCTGCATTCGATTCAGCTCGTGGCAGCCAGTCTAAAAAACACTATCTTGGACTTCTCTGCATGTTTCCCAGGCGAGAAATTGGCAGCATGTTCAGAACCATGTTTCTGTGAATAACTCCTGAACCGTAAGTCCTAGACGCTCGATCTTGGCGGCATTCGTCTCAGCGCCTGGCAATTAGTATAGGAGCACTGTGTTTGACTTCTCTGGATGTTTCCCAGGCGAGTTATTGACAAGTAAATCCTAGACGCTCGATCTTGGTTATTTTCGCTTTCGCGGCTGGCAGTAAAAGAACCATGTTTCTGTGAATAACTCCTGAACCGTAAGTCCTAGACGCTCGCTCTTGGCTGCATTCGATTCAGCTCGTGGCAGCCAGTCTAAAAAACACTATCTTGGACTTCTCTGCATGTTTCCCAGGCGAGAAATTGGCAGCATGTTCAGAACCATGTTTCTGTGAATAACTCCTGAACCGTAAGTCCTAGACGCTCGATCTTGGCGGCATTCGTCTCAGCGCCTGGCAATTAGTATAGGAGCACTGTGTTTGACTTCTCTGGATGTTTCCCAGGCGAGTTATTGACAAGTAAATCCTAGACGCTCGATCTTGGTTATTTTCGCTTTCGCGGCTGGCAGTAAAAGAACCATGTTTCTGTGAATAACTCCTGAACCGTAAGTCCTAGACGCTCGCTCTTGGCTGCATTCGATTCAGCTCGTGGCAGCCAGTCTAAAAAACACTATCTTGGACTTCTCTGCATGTTTCCCAGGCGAGAAATTGGCAGCATGTTCAGAACCATGTTTCTGTGAATAACTCCTGAACCGTAAGTCCTAGACGCTCGATCTTGGCGGCATTCGTCTCAGCGCCTGGCAATTAGTATAGGAGCACTGTGTTTGACTTCTCTGGATGTTTCCCAGGCGAGTTATTGACAAGTAAATCCTAGACGCTCGATCTTGGTTATTTTCGCTTTCGCGGCTGGCAGTAAAAGAACCATGTTTCTGTGAATAACTCCTGAACCGTAAGTCCTAGACGCTCGCTCTTGGCTGCATTCGATTCAGCTCGTGGCAGCCAGTCTAAAAAACACTATCTTGGACTTCTCTGCATGTTTCCCAGGCGAGCAATTGGCAGCATGTTCAGAACCATGTTTCTGTGAATAACTCCTGAACCGTAAGTCCTAGACGCTCGCTCTTGGCTGCATTCGATTCAGCTCGTGGCAGCCAGTCTAAAAAAACACTATCTTGGACTTCTCTGCATGTTTCCCAGGCGAGCAATTGGCAGCATGTTCAGAACCATGTTTCTGTGAATAACTCCTGAACCGTAAGTCCTAGACGCTCGCTCTTGGCTGCATTCGATTCAGCTCGTGGCAGCCAGTCTAAAAAACACTATCTTGGACTTCTCTGCATGTTTCCCAGGCGAGAAATTGGCAGCATGTTCAGAACCATGTTTCTGTGAATAACTCCTGAACCGTAAGTCCTAGACGCTCGCTCTTGGCTGCATTCGATTCAGCTCGTGGCAGCCAGTCTAAAAAACACTATCTTGGACTTCTCTGCATGTTTCCCAGACGAGAAATTGGCAGCATGTTCAGAACCATGTTTCTGTGAATAACTCCTGAACCGTAAGTCCTAGACGCTCGCTCTTGGCTGCATTCGATTCAGCTCGTGGCAGCCAGTCTAAAAAACACTATCTTGGACTTCTCTGCATGTTTCCCAGGCGAGAAATTGGCAGCATGTTCAGAACCATGTTTCTGTGAATAACTCCTGAACCGTAAGTCCTAGACGCTCGCTCTTGGCTGCATTCGATTCAGCTCGTGGCAGCCAGTCTAAAAAACACTATCTTGGACTTCTCTGCATGTTTCCCAGGCGAGAAATTGGCATCATGTTCAGAACCATGTTTCTGTGAATAACTCCTGAACCGTAAGTCCTAGACGCTCGATCTTGGCGGCATTCGTCTCAGCGCCTGGCAATTAGTATAGGAGCACTGTGTTTGACTTCTCTGGATGTTTCCCAGGCGAGTTATTGACAAGTAAATCCTAGACGCTCGATCTTGGTTATTTTCGCTTTCGCGGCTGGCAGTAAAAGAACCATGTTTCTGTGAATAACTCCTGAACCGTAAGTCCTAGACGCTCGCTCTTGGCTGCATTCGATTCAGCTCGTGGCAGCCAGTCTAAAAAACACTATCTTGGACTTCTCTGCATGTTTCCCAGGCGAGCAATTGGCAGCATGTTCAGAACCATGTTTCTGTGAATAACTCCTGAACCGTAAGTCCTAGACGCTCGCTCTTGGCTGCATTCGATTCAGCTCGTGGCAGCCAGTCTAAAAAACACTATCTTGGACTTCTCTGCATGTTCCTAAGGCAAATGTTTCTAAAGCTAATTCTTGAACCGTAAGTCCTAGACGCTCGATCTTGGCGGCATTCGTCTCAGCGCCTGGCAATTAGTATAGGAGCACTGTGTTTGACTTCTCTGGATGTTTCCCAGGCGAGTTATTGACAAGTAAATCCTAGACGCTCGATCTTGGTTATTTTCGCTTTCGCGGCTGGCAGTAAAAGAACCATGTTTCTGTGAATAACTCCTGAACCGTAAGTCCTAGACGCTCGCTCTTGGCTGCATTCGATTCAGCTCGTGGCAGCCAGTCTAAAAAACACTATCTTGGACTTCTCTGCATGTTTCCCAGGCGAGAAATTGGCAGCATGTTCAGAACCATGTTTCTGTGAATAACTCCTGAACCGTAAGTCCTAGACGCTCGCTCTTGGCTGCATTCGATTCAGCTCGTGGCAGCCAGTCTAAAAAACACTATCTTGGACTTCTCTGCATGTTTCCCAGGCGAGAAATTGGCAGCATGTTCAGAACCATGTTTCTGTGAATAACTCCTGAACCGTAAGTCCTAGACGCTCGCTCTTGGCTGCATTCGATTCAGCTCGTGGCAGCCAGTCTAAAAAACACTATCTTGGACTTCTCTGCATGTTTCCCAGGCGAGAAATTGGCAGCATGTTCAGAACCATGTTTCTGTGAATAACTCCTGAACCGTAAGTCCTAGACGCTCGATCTTGGCGGCATTCGTCTCAGCGCCTGGCAATTAGTATAGGAGCACTGTGTTTGACTTCTCTGGATGTTTCCCAGGCGAGTTATTGACAAGTAAATCCTAGACGCTCGATCTTGGTTATTTTCGCTTTCGCGGCTGGCAGTAAAAGAACCATGTTTCTGTGAATAACTCCTGAACCGTAAGTCCTAGACGCTCGCTCTTGGCTGCATTCGATTCAGCTCGTGGCAGCCAGTCTAAAAAACACTATCTTGGACTTCTCTGCATGTTTCCCAGGCGAGCAATTGGCAGCATGTTCAGAACCATGTTTCTGTGAATAACTCCTGAACCGTAAGTCCTAGACGCTCGCTCTTGGCTGCATTCGATTCAGCTCGTGGCAGCCAGTCTAAAAAACACTATCTTGGACTTCTCTGCATGTTTCCCAGGCGAGCAATTGGCAGCATGTTCAGAACCATGTTTCTGTGAATAACTCCTGAACCGTAAGTCCTAGACGCTCGCTCTTGGCTGCATTCGATTCAGCTCGTGGCAGCCAGTCTAAAAAACACTATCTTGGACTTCTCTGCATGTTTCCCAGGCGAGAAATTGGCAGCATGTTCAGAACCATGTTTCTGTGAATAACTCCTGAACCGTAAGTCCTAGACGCTCGCTCTTGGCTGCATTCGATTCAGCTCGTGGCAGCCAGTCTAAAAAACACTATCTTGGACTTCTCTGCATGTTTCCCAGGCGAGAAATTGGCAGCATGTTCAGAACCATGTTTCTGTGAATAACTCCTGAACCGTAAGTCCTAGACGCTCGCTCTTGGCTGCATTCGATTCAGCTCGTGGCAGCCAGTCTAAAAAACACTATCTTGGACTTCTCTGCATGTTTCCCAGGCGAGAAATTGGCAGCATGTTCAGAACCATGTTTCTGTGAATAACTCCTGAACCGTAAGTCCTAGACGCTCGCTCTTGGCTGCATTCGATTCAGCTCGTGGCAGCCAGTCTAAAAAACACTATCTTGGACTTCTCTGCATGTTTCCCAGGCGAGCAATTGGCAGCATGTTCAGAACCATGTTTCTGTGAATAACTCCTGAACCGTAAGTCCTAGACGCTCGCTCTTGGCTGCATTCGATTCAGCTCGTGGCAGCCAGTCTAAAAAACACTATCTTGGACTTCTCTGCATGTTTCCCAGGCGAGAAATTGGCAGCATGTTCAGAACCATGTTTCTGTGAATAACTCCTGAACCGTAAGTCCTAGACGCTCGCTCTTGGCTGCATTCGATTCAGCTCGTGGCAGCCAGTCTAAAAAACACTATCTTGGACTTCTCTGCATGTTTCCCAGGCGAGAAATTGGCAGCATGTTCAGAACCATGTTTCTGTGAATAACTCCTGAACCGTAAGTCCTAGACGCTCGCTCTTGGCTGCATTCGATTCAGCTCGTGGCAGCCAGTCTAAAAAACACTATCTTGGACTTCTCTGCATGTTCCTAAGGCAAATGTTTCTAAAGCTAATTCTTGAACCGTAAGTCCTAGACGCTCGATCTTGGCGGCATTCGTCTCAGCGCCTGGCAATTAGTATAGGAGCACTGTGTTTGACTTCTCTGGATGTTTCCCAGGCGAGTTATTGACAAGTAAATCCTAGACGCTCGATCTTGGTTATTTTCGCTTTCGCGGCTGGCAGTAAAAGAACCATGTTTCTGTGAATAACTCCTGAACCGTAAGTCCTAGACGCTCGCTCTTGGCTGCATTCGATTCAGCTCGTGGCAGCCAGTCTAAAAAACACTATCTTGGACTTCTCTGCATGTTTCCCAGGCGAGAAATTGGCAGCATGTTCAGAACCATGTTTCTGTGAATAACTCCTGAACCGTAAGTCCTAGACGCTCGCTCTTGGCTGCATTCGATTCAGCTCGTGGCAGCCAGTCTAAAAAACACTATCTTGGACTTCTCTGCATGTTTCCCAGGCGAGAAATTGGCAGCATGTTCAGAACCATGTTTCTGTGAATAACTCCTGAACCGTAAGTCCTAGACGCTCGCTCTTGGCTGCATTCGATTCAGCTCGTGGCAGCCAGTCTAAAAAACACTATCTTGGACTTCTCTGCATGTTTCCCAGGCGAGAAATTGGCAGCATGTTCAGAACCATGTTTCTGTGAATAACTCCTGAACCGTATGTCCTAGACGCTCGCTCTTGGCTGCATTCGATTCAGCTCGTGGCAGCCAGTCTAAAAAACACTATCTTGGACTTCTCTGCATGTTTCCCAGGCGAGCAATTGGCAGCATGTTCAGAACCATGTTTCTGTGAATAACTCCTGAACCGTAAGTCCTAGACGCTCGCTCTTGGCTGCATTCGATTCAGCTCGTGGCAGCCAGTCTAAAAAACACTATCTTGGACTTCTCTGCATGTTTCCCAGGCGAGAAATTGGCAGCATGTTCAGAACCATGTTTCTGTGAATAACTCCTGAACCGTAAGTCCTAGACGCTCGATCTTGGCGGCATTCGTCTCAGCGCCTGGCAATTAGTATAGGAGCACTGTGTTTGACTTCTCTGGATGTTTCCCAGGCGAGTTATTGACAAGTAAATCCTAGACGCTCGATCTTGGTTATTTTCGCTTTCGCGGCTGGCAGTAAAAGAACCATGTTTCTGTGAATAACTCCTGAACCGTAAGTCCTAGACGCTCGCTCTTGGCTGCATTCGATTCAGCTCGTGGCAGCCAGTCTAAAAAACACTATCTTGGACTTCTCTGCATGTTTCCCAGGCGAGAAATTGGCAGCATGTTCAGAACCATGTTTCTGTGAATAACTCCTGAACCGTAAGTCCTAGACGCTCGATCTTGGCGGCATTCGTCTCAGCGCCTGGCAATTAGTATAGGAGCACTGTGTTTGACTTCTCTGGATGTTTCCCAGGCGAGTTATTGACAAGTAAATCCTAGACGCTCGATCTTGGTTATTTTCGCTTTCGCGGCTGGCAGTAAAAGAACCATGTTTCTGTGAATAACTCCTGAACCGTAAGTCCTAGACGCTCGCTCTTGGCTGCATTCGATTCAGCTCGTGGCAGCCAGTCTAAAAAACACTATCTTGGACTTCTCTGCATGTTTCCCAGGCGAGAAATTGGCAGCATGTTCAGAACCATGTTTCTGTGAATAACTCCTGAACCGTAAGTCCTAGACGCTCGATCTTGGCGGCATTCGTCTCAGCGCCTGGCAATTAGTATAGGAGCACTGTGTTTGACTTCTCTGGATGTTTCCCAGGCGAGTTATTGACAAGTAAATCCTAGACGCTCGATCTTGGTTATTTTCGCTTTCGCGGCTGGCAGTAAAAGAACCATGTTTCTGTGAATAACTCCTGAACCGTAAGTCCTAGACGCTCGCTCTTGGCTGCATTCGATTCAGCTCGTGGCAGCCAGTCTAAAAAACACTATCTTGGACTTCTCTGCATGTTTCCCAGGCGAGCAATTGGCAGCATGTTCAGAACCATGTTTCTGTGAATAACTCCTGAACCGTAAGTCCTAGACGCTCGCTCTTGGCTGCATTCGATTCAGCTCGTGGCAGCCAGTCTAAAAAACACTATCTTGGACTTCTCTGCATGTTTCCCAGGCGAGAAATTGGCAGCATGTTCAGAACCATGTTTCTGTGAATAACTCCTGAACCGTAAGTCCTAGACGCTCGATCTTGGCGGCATTCGTCTCAGCGCCTGGCAATTAGTATAGGAGCACTGTGTTTGACTTCTCTGGATGTTTCCCAGGCGAGTTATTGACAAGTAAATCCTAGACGCTCGATCTTGGTTATTTTCGCTTTCGCGGCTGGCAGTAAAAGAACCATGTTTCTGTGAATAACTCCTGAACCGTAAGTCCTAGACGCTCGCTCTTGGCTGCATTCGATTCAGCTCGTGGCAGCCAGTCTAAAAAACACTATCTTGGACTTCTCTGCATGTTTCCCAGGCGAGAAATTGGCAGCATGTTCAGAACCATGTTTCTGTGAATAACTCCTGAACCGTAAGTCCTAGACGCTCGATCTTGGCGGCATTCGTCTCAGCGCCTGGCAATTAGTATAGGAGCACTGTGTTTGACTTCTCTGGATGTTTCCCAGGCGAGTTATTGACAAGTAAATCCTAGACGCTCGATCTTGGTTATTTTCGCTTTCGCGGCTGGCAGTAAAGGAACCATGTTTCTGTGAATAACTCCTGAACCGTAAGTCCTAGACGCTCGCTCTTGGCTGCATTCGATTCAGCTCGTGGCAGCCAGTCTAAAAAACACTATCTTGGACTTCTCTGCATGTTTCCCAGGCGAGCAATTGGCAGCATGTTCAGAACCATGTTTCTGTGAATAACTCCTGAACCGTAAGTCCTAGACGCTCGCTCTTGGCTGCATTCGATTCAGCTCGTGGCAGCCAGTCTAAAAAACACTATCTTGGACTTCTCTGCATGTTTCCCAGGCGAGCAATTGGCAGTATGTTCAGAACCATGTTTCTGTGAATAACTCCTGAACCGTAAGTCCTAGACGCTCGCTCTTGGCTGCATTCGATTCAGCTCGTGGCAGCCAGTCTAAAAAACACTATCTTGGACTTCTCTGCATGTTTCCCAGGCGAGAAATTGGCAGCATGTTCAGAACCATGTTTCTGTGAATAACTCCTGAACCGTAAGTCCTAGACGCTCGCTCTTGGCTGCATTCGATTCAGCTCGTGGCAGCCAGTCTAAAAAACACTATCTTGGACTTCTCTGCATGTTTCCCAGACGAGAAATTGGCAGCATGTTCAGAACCATGTTTCTGTGAATAACTCCTGAACCGTAAGTCCTAGACGCTCGCTCTTGGCTGCATTCGATTCAGCTCGTGGCAGCCAGTCTAAAAAACACTATCTTGGACTTCTCTGCATGTTTCCCAGGCGAGAAATTGGCAGCATGTTCAGAACCATGTTTCTGTGAATAACTCCTGAACCGTAAGTCCTAGACGCTCGCTCTTGGCTGCATTCGATTCAGCTCGTGGCAGCCAGTCTAAAAAACACTATCTTGGACTTCTCTGCATGTTTCCCAGGCGAGAAATTGGCAGCATGTTCAGAACCATGTTTCTGTGAATAACTCCTGAACCGTAAGTCCTAGACGCTCGATCTTGGCGGCATTCGTCTCAGCGCCTGGCAATTAGTATAGGAGCACTGTGTTTGACTTCTCTGGATGTTTCCCAGGCGAGTTATTGACAAGTAAATCCTAGACGCTCGATCTTGGTTATTTTCGCTTTCGCGGCTGGCAGTAAAAGAACCATGTTTCTGTGAATAACTCCTGAACCGTAAGTCCTAGACGCTCGCTCTTGGCTGCATTCGATTCAGCTCGTGGCAGCCAGTCTAAAAAACACTATCTTGGACTTCTCTGCATGTTTCCCAGGCGAGCAATTGGCAGCATGTTCAGAACCATGTTTCTGTGAATAACTCCTGAACCGTAAGTCCTAGACGCTCGCTCTTGGCTGCATTCGATTCAGCTCGTGGCAGCCAGTCTAAAAAACACTATCTTGGACTTCTCTGCATGTTCCTAAGGCAAATGTTTCTAAAGCTAATTCTTGAACCGTAAGTCCTAGACGCTCGATCTTGGCGGCATTCGTCTCAGCGCCTGGCAATTAGTATAGGAGCACTGTGTTTGACTTCTCTGGATGTTTCCCAGGCGAGTTATTGACAAGTAAATCCTAGACGCTCGATCTTGGTTATTTTCGCTTTCGCGGCTGGCAGTAAAAGAACCATGTTTCTGTGAATAACTCCTGAACCGTAAGTCCTAGACGCTCGCTCTTGGCTGCATTCGATTCAGCTCGTGGCAGCCAGTCTAAAAAACACTATCTTGGACTTCTCTGCATGTTTCCCAGGCGAGAAATTGGCAGCATGTTCAGAACCATGTTTCTGTGAATAACTCCTGAACCGTAAGTCCTAGACGCTCGCTCTTGGCTGCATTCGATTCAGCTCGTGGCAGCCAGTCTAAAAAACACTATCTTGGACTTCTCTGCATGTTTCCCAGGCGAGAAATTGGCAGCATGTTCAGAACCATGTTTCTGTGAATAACTCCTGAACCGTAAGTCCTAGACGCTCGCTCTTGGCTGCATTCGATTCAGCTCGTGGCAGCCAGTCTAAAAAACACTATCTTGGACTTCTCTGCATGTTTCCCAGGCGAGAAATTGGCAGCATGTTCAGAACCATGTTTCTGTGAATAACTCCTGAACCGTAAGTCCTAGACGCTCGATCTTGGCGGCATTCGTCTCAGCGCCTGGCAATTAGTATAGGAGCACTGTGTTTGACTTCTCTGGATGTTTCCCAGGCGAGTTATTGACAAGTAAATCCTAGACGCTCGATCTTGGTTATTTTCGCTTTCGCGGCTGGCAGTAAAAGAACCATGTTTCTGTGAATAACTCCTGAACCGTAAGTCCTAGACGCTCGCTCTTGGCTGCATTCGATTCAGCTCGTGGCAGCCAGTCTAAAAAACACTATCTTGGACTTCTCTGCATGTTTCCCAGGCGAGCAATTGGCAGCATGTTCAGAACCATGTTTCTGTGAATAACTCCTGAACCGTAAGTCCTAGACGCTCGCTCTTGGCTGCATTCGATTCAGCTCGTGGCAGCCAGTCTAAAAAACACTATCTTGGACTTCTCTGCATGTTTCCCAGGCGAGCAATTGGCAGCATGTTCAGAACCATGTTTCTGTGAATAACTCCTGAACCGTAAGTCCTAGACGCTCGCTCTTGGCTGCATTCGATTCAGCTCGTGGCAGCCAGTCTAAAAAACACTATCTTGGACTTCTCTGCATGTTTCCCAGGCGAGAAATTGGCAGCATGTTCAGAACCATGTTTCTGTGAATAACTCCTGAACCGTAAGTCCTAGACGCTCGCTCTTGGCTGCATTCGATTCAGCTCGTGGCAGCCAGTCTAAAAAACACTATCTTGGACTTCTCTGCATGTTTCCCAGGCGAGAAATTGGCAGCATGTTCAGAACCATGTTTCTGTGAATAACTCCTGAACCGTAAGTCCTAGACGCTCGCTCTTGGCTGCATTCGATTCAGCTCGTGGCAGCCAGTCTAAAAAACACTATCTTGGACTTCTCTGCATGTTTCCCAGGCGAGAAATTGGCAGCATGTTCAGAACCATGTTTCTGTGAATAACTCCTGAACCGTAAGTCCTAGACGCTCGCTCTTGGCTGCATTCGATTCAGCTCGTGGCAGCCAGTCTAAAAAACACTATCTTGGACTTCTCTGCATGTTTCCCAGGCGAGCAATTGGCAGCATGTTCAGAACCATGTTTCTGTGAATAACTCCTGAACCGTAAGTCCTAGACGCTCGCTCTTGGCTGCATTCGATTCAGCTCGTGGCAGCCAGTCTAAAAAACACTATCTTGGACTTCTCTGCATGTTTCCCAGGCGAGAAATTGGCAGCATGTTCAGAAACCATGTTTCTGTGAATAACTCCTGAACCGTAAGTCCTAGACGCTCGCTCTTGGCTGCATTCGATTCAGCTCGTGGCAGCCAGTCTAAAAAACACTATCTTGGACTTCTCTGCATGTTTCCCAGGCGAGAAATTGGCAGCATGTTCAGAACCATGTTTCTGTGAATAACTCCTGAACCGTAAGTCCTAGACGCTCGCTCTTGGCTGCATTCGATTCAGCTCGTGGCAGCCAGTCTAAAAAACACTATCTTGGACTTCTCTGCATGTTTCCCAGGCGAGAAATTGGCAGCATGTTCAGAACCATGTTTCTGTGAATAACTCCTGAACCGTAAGTCCTAGACGCTCGCTCTTGGCTGCATTCGATTCAGCTCGTGGCAGCCAGTCTAAAAAACACTATCTTGGACTTCTCTGCATGTTTCCCAGGCGAGAAATTGGCAGCATGTTCAGAACCATGTTTCTGTGAATAACTCCTGAACCGTAAGTCCTAGACGCTCGATCTTGGCGGCATTCGTCTCAGCGCCTGGCAATTAGTATAGGAGCACTGTGTTTGACTTCTCTGGATGTTTCCCAGGCGAGTTATTGACAAGTAAATCCTAGACGCTCGATCTTTGTTATTTTCGCTTTCGCGGCTGGCAGTAAAAGAACCATGTTTCTGTGAATAACTCCTGAACCGTAAGTCCTAGACGCTCGCTCTTGGCTGCATTCGATTCAGCTCGTGGCAGCCAGTCTAAAAAACACTATCTTGGACTTCTCTGCATGTTTCCCAGGCGAGCAATTGGCAGCATGTTCAGAACCATGTTTCTGTGAATAACTCCTGAACCGTAAGTCCTAGACGCTCGCTCTTGGCTGCATTCGATTCAGCTCGTGGCAGCCAGTCTAAAAAACACTATCTTGGACTTCTCTGCATGTTTCCCAGGCGAGCAATTGGCAGCATGTTCAGAACCATGTTTCTGTGAATAACTCCTGAACCGTAAGTCCTAGACGCTCGCTCTTGGCTGCATTCGATTCAGCTCGTGGCAGCCAGTCTAAAAAACACTATCTTGGACTTCTCTGCATGTTTCCCAGGCGAGAAATTGGCAGCATGTTCAGAACCATGTTTCTGTGAATAACTCCTGAACCGTAAGTCCTAGACGCTCGCTCTTGGCTGCATTCGATTCAGCTCGTGGCAGCCAGTCTAAAAAACACTATCTTAGACTTCTCTGCATGTTTCCCAGGCGAGAAATTGGCAGCATGTTCAGAACCATGTTTCTGTGAATAACTCCTGAACCGTAAGTCCTAGACGCTCGCTCTTGGCTGCATTCGATTCAGCTCGTGGCAGCCAGTCTAAAAAACACTATCTTGGACTTCTCTGCATGTTTCCCAGACGAGAAATTGGCAGCATGTTCAGAACCATGTTTCTGTGAATAACTCCTGAACCGTAAGTCCTAGACGCTCGCTCTTGGCTGCATTCGATTCAGCTCGTGGCAGCCAGTCTAAAAAACACTATCTTGGACTTCTCTGCATGTTTCCCAGGCGAGCAATTGGCAGCATGTTCAGAACCATGTTTCTGTGAATAACTCCTGAACCGTAAGTCCTAGACGCTCGCTCTTGGCTGCATTCGATTCAGCTCGTGGCAGCCAGTCTAAAAAACACTATCTTGGACTTCTCTGCATGTTTCCCAGGCGAGAAATTGGCAGCATGTTCAGAACCATGTTTCTGTGAATAACTCCTGAACCGTAAGTCCTAGACGCTCGCTCTTGGCTGCATTCGATTCAGCTCGTGGCAGCCAGTCTAAAAAACACTATCTTGGACTTCTCTGCATGTTTCCCAGGCGAGAAATTGGCAGCATGTTCAGAACCATGTTTCTGTGAATAACTCCTGAACCGTAAGTCACAGACGCTCGCTCTTGGCTGCATTCGATTCAGCTCGTGGCAGCCAGTCTAAAAAACACTATCTTGGACTTCTCTGCATGTTCCTAAGGCAAATGTTTCTAAAGCTAATTCTTGAACCGTAAGTCCTAGACGCTCGATCTTGGCGGCATTCGTCTCAGCGCCTGGCAATTAGTATAGGAGCACTGTGTTTGACTTCTCTGGATGTTTCCCAGGCGAGTTATTGACAAGTAAATCCTAGACGCTCGATCTTGGTTATTTTCGCTTTCGCGGCTGGCAGTAAAAGAACCATGTTTCTGTGAATAACTCCTGAACCGTAAGTCCTAGACGCTCGCTCTTGGCTGCATTCGATTCAGCTCGTGGCAGCCAGTCTAAAAAACACTATCTTGGACTTCTCTGCATGTTTCCCAGGCGAGCAATTGGCAGCATGTTCAGAACCATGTTTCTGTGAATAACTCCTGAACCGTAAGTCCTAGACGCTCGCTCTTGGCTGCATTCGATTCAGCTCGTGGCAGCCAGTCTAAAAAACACTATCTTGGACTTCTCTGCATGTTCCTAAGGCAAATGTTTCTAAAGCTAATTCTTGAACCGTAAGTCCTAGACGCTCGATCTTGGCGGCATTCGTCTCAGCGCCTGGCAATTAGTATAGGAGCACTGTGTTTGACTTCTCTGGATGTTTCCCAGGCGAGTTATTGACAAGTAAATCCTAGACGCTCGATCTTGGTTATTTTCGCTTTCGCGGCTGGCAGTAAAAGAACCATGTTTCTGTGAATAACTCCTGAACCGTAAGTCCTAGACGCTCGCTCTTGGCTGCATTCGATTCAGCTCGTGGCAGCCAGTCTAAAAAACACTATCTTGGACTTCTCTGCATGTTTCCCAGGCGAGAAATTGGCAGCATGTTCAGAACCATGTTTCTGTGAATAACTCCTGAACCGTAAGTCCTAGACGCTCGCTCTTGGCTGCATTCGATTCAGCTCGTGGCAGCCAGTCTAAAAAACACTATCTTGGACTTCTCTGCATGTTTCCCAGGCGAGAAATTGGCAGCATGTTCAGAACCATGTTTCTGTGAATAACTCCTGAACCGTAAGTCCTAGACGCTCGCTCTTGGCTGCATTCGATTCAGCTCGTGGCAGCCAGTCTAAAAAACACTATCTTGGACTTCTCTGCATGTTTCCCAGGCGAGAAATTGGCAGCATGTTCAGAACCATGTTTCTGTGAATAACTCCTGAACCGTATGTCCTAGACGCTCGCTCTTGGCTGCATTCGATTCAGCTCGTGGCAGCCAGTCTAAAAAACACTATCTTGGACTTCTCTGCATGTTTCCCAGGCGAGCAATTGGCAGCATGTTCAGAACCATGTTTCTGTGAATAACTCCTGAACCGTAAGTCCTAGACGCTCGCTCTTGGCTGCATTCGATTCAGCTCGTGGCAGCCAGTCTAAAAAACACTATCTTGGACTTCTCTGCATGTTTCCCAGGCGAGAAATTGGCAGCATGTTCAGAACCATGTTTCTGTGAATAACTCCTGAACCGTAAGTCCTAGACGCTCGATCTTGGCGGCATTCGTCTCAGCGCCTGGCAATTAGTATAGGAGCACTGTGTTTGACTTCTCTGGATGTTTCCCAGGCGAGTTATTGACAAGTAAATCCTAGACGCTCGATCTTGGTTATTTTCGCTTTCGCGGCTGGCAGTAAAAGAACCATGTTTCTGTGAATAACTCCTGA
>NW_027462149.1:0-46737 GCF_050947455.1 Rhinoderma darwinii
GCTCTCTTTGTAGGCAAGCAAGGCTTTGTTGCAACTGCAATTCTTACTTCTTCTTGAAATGTAGGGACGACAGTACATTCCATCACATCCATCTAGTGTACACAGGTAGGTCCATTGTGGCGGGCAGGCGAGCGGGCGGGCTGCTTTATTGGCTGTTTGCTGTTCCCCTACTCCACTCCACTATTTGACTGTTGTGCTGCATCAATCAATCAATCAATCAATCAATCAATCAATCAATCAATCAATCAGTGGCTGGCTCAGGTGCAGCTCTTTAACTTACCTAAAAGGGAGGGCGGAGAGAAGACAAGGAAGGTGAATGAGGTGTTCCAATGTGAAATGCCGGAAACACAGAAACACAGACGACACACAACAAGAGGTGGCAATCTATTCATTAATTGCATTTAATCAATGAGCTCATTATCACTCATGCATTGTCCAACAGGTGTTGAAATAATGGGATTAAAAGGGGAGATCCCTTCAGAAAGACAGAAACAATAGCAAAGACAAAAAACACTTTTGGAATCTGCTTTTAGTCAACACATAAGGAAAGGGTGCACCGGTCCTGGAAATACTGCAATACCAGGTCATTGCGTGGAGTGGACAGAGCAAGCTCTATTTCCATCTCCCTGTTCTAAAAATCCATTTAATATATGGTCCCCAGATAGGGGACGTATCAGATATTAAACTGATAAGAACAGATACTACACTTGATCTTAGCCAAAAGGCCGAGAAGCGATAACCCGAACGGGCCGCGCGTTGCCCGAGCCTGCCCGATACTGCTGTTCAGCCCTTGCAGCGATTCAGCCTACTTCTAGGCAATTCCATGGGGCCCTGCAGGCTCACACACTCACAGCTACACGGGAGGTGAATAAAGGCCGGAGAGGAAGCCAGACAGGATTTGCTTCTTTTGCTTGCACCACAATGCAGTGCTGAAAGAGGAGGAATCTACATAAAAACGCCTTCCTGGCAACGCCCAAATGCCCTGCTGCCATGCAGATAAACACTGGCAGCGGCAGCAAGTGCATGCCCACAGCCACCCCTTGTTCCTTCACACCTTGTATCAGCTGTAATCCAGTCCAGTCCAGTGCTGCCTGCTGAGCAGCACTGACCAACACTGCCTGGGCCCAGGCTTTTATCTCTGAGGCCCCATTATGATGTCAGAAAGCTGGCTCTGGAATCCTGAGGGCTCCACTATGACACGTGCAAAGTTCCGTCTGAACTTTATATAAGACGGTGAGGCTCAGTCAGTCACTCAGTGTTGCCTGAGAGGGCAACACTGCAACAGCCGGCCGCCAGGCTGTCTTTTTTTTGCACAGCTAGTTGCCTCCAGGAGGCCACAAGAGGGAGACAAGGGACTGCAAAATGGAAAATAGGCATCCACCAACTTTACAGACAACTTCTCCTTGCTCCTACAACCTCCATCCTTGCACAGTTTGTTATTCTTCTAGGTAACATAGTAACAAATCCAAATTGCTGCTCTCTTTGTAGGCAAGCAAGGCTTTGTTGCAACTGCAATTCTTACTTCTTCTTGAAATGTAGGGACGACAGTACATTCCATCACATCCATCTAGTGTACACAGGTAGGTCCATTGTGGCGGGCAGGCGAGCGGGCGGGCTGCTTTATTGGCTGTTTGCTGTTCCCCTACTCCACTCCACTATTTGACTGTTGTGCTGCATCAATCAATCAATCAATCAATCAATCAATCAATCAATCAATCAATCAATCAGTGGCTGGCTCAGGTGCAGCTCTTTAACTTACCTAAAAGGGAGGGCGGAGAGAAGACAAGGAAGGTGAATGAGGTGTTCCAATGTGAAATGCCGGAAACACAGAAACACAGACGACACACAACAAGAGGTGGCAATCTATTCATTAATTGCATTTAATCAATGAGCTCATTATCACTCATGCATTGTCCAACAGGTGTTGAAATAATGGGATTAAAAGGGGAGATCCCTTCAGAAAGACAGAAACAATAGCAAAGACAAAAAACACTTTTGGAATCTGCTTTTAGTCAACACATAAGGAAAGGGTGCACCGGTCCTGGAAATACTGCAATACCAGGTCAATGCGTGGAGTGGACAGAGCAAGCTCTATTTCCATCTCCCTGTTCTAAAAATCCATTTAATATATGGTCCCCAGATAGGGGACGTATCAGATATTAAACTGATAAGAACAGATACTACACTTGATCTTAGCCAAAAGGCCGAGAAGCGATAACCCGAACGGGCCGCGCGTTGCCCGAGCCTGCCCGATACTGCTGTTCAGCCCTTGCAGCGATTCAGCCTACTTCTAGGCAATTCCATGGGGCCCTGCAGGCTCACACACTCACAGCTACACGGGAGGTGAATAAAGGCCGGAGAGGAAGCCAGACAGGATTTGCTTCTTTTGCTTGCACCACAATGCAGTGCTGAAAGAGGAGGAATCTACATAAAAACGCCTTCCTGGCAACGCCCAAATGCCCTGCTGCCATGCAGATAAACACTGGCAGCGGCAGCAAGTGCATGCCCACAGCCACCCCTTGTTCCTTCACACCTTGTATCAGCTGTAATCCAGTCCAGTCCAGTGCTGCCTGCTGAGCAGCACTGACCAACACTGCCTGGGCCCAGGCTTTTATCTCTGAGGCCCCATTATGATGTCAGAAAGCTGGCTCTGGAATCCTGAGGGCTCCACTATGACACGTGCAAAGTTCCGTCTGAACTTTATATAAGACGGTGAGGCTCAGTCAGTCACTCAGTGTTGCCTGAGAGGGCAACACTGCAACAGCCGGCCGCCAGGCTGTCTTTTTTTTGCACAGCTAGTTGCCTCCAGGAGGCCACAAGAGGGAGACAAGGGACTGCAAAATGGAAAATAGGCATCCACCAACTTTACAGACAACTTCTCCTTGCTCCTACAACCTCCATCCTTGCACAGTTTGTTATTCTTCTAGGTAACATAGTAACAAATCCAAATTGCTGCTCTCTTTGTAGGCAAGCAAGGCTTTGTTGCAACTGCAATTCTTACTTCTTCTTGAAATGTAGGGACGACAGTACATTCCATCACATCCATCTAGTGTACACAGGTAGGTCCATTGTGGCGGGCAGGCGAGCGGGCGGGCTGCTTTATTGGCTGTTTGCTGTTCCCCTACTCCACTCCACTATTTGACTGTTGTGCTGCATCAATCAATCAATCAATCAATCAATCAATCAATCAATCAATCAATCAATCAATCAATCAATCAATCAGTGGCTGGCTCAGGTGCAGCTCTTTAACTTACCTAAAAGGGAGGGCGGAGAGAAGACAAGTAAGGTGAATGAGGTGTTCCAATGTGAAATGCCGGAAACACAGAAACACAGACGACACACAACAAGAGGTGGCAATCTATTCATTAATTGCACTTAATCAATGAGCTCATTATCACTCATGCATTGTCCAACAGGTGTTGAAATAATGGGATTAAAAGGGGAGATCCCTTCAGAAAGACAGAAACAATAGCAAAGACAAAAAACACTTTTGGAATCTGCTTTTAGTCAACACATAAGGAAAGGGTGCACCGGTCCTGGAAATACTGCAATACCAGGTCAATGCGTGGAGTGGACAGAGCAAGCTCTATTTCCATCTCCCTGTTCTAAAAATCCATTTAATATATGGTCCCCAGATAGGGGACGTATCAGATATTAAACTGATAAGAACAGATACTACACTTGATCTTAGCCAAAAGGCCGAGAAGCGATAACCCGAACGGGCCGCGCGTTGCCCGAGCCTGCCCGATACTGCTGTTCAGCCCTTGCAGCGATTCAGCCTACTTCTAGGCAATTCCATGGGGCCCTGCAGGCTCACACACTCACAGCTACACGGGAGGTGAATAAAGGCCGGAGAGGAAGCCAGACAGGATTTGCTTCTTTTGCTTGCACCACAATGCAGTGCTGAAAGAGGAGGAATCTACATAAAAACGCCTTCCTGGCAACGCCCAAATGCCCTGCTGCCATGCAGATAAACACTGGCAGCGGCAGCAAGTGCATGCCCACAGCCACCCCTTGTTCCTTCACACCTTGTATCAGCTGTAATCCAGTCCAGTCCAGTGCTGCCTGCTGAGCAGCACTGACCAACACTGCCTGGGCCCAGGCTTTTATCTCTGAGGCCCCATTATGATGTCAGAAAGCTGGCTCTGGAATCCTGAGGGCTCCACTATGACACGTGCAAAGTTCCGTCTGAACTTTATATAAGACGGTGAGGCTCAGTCAGTCACTCAGTGTTGCCTGAGAGGGCAACACTGCAACAGCCGGCCGCCAGGCTGTCTTTTTTTTGCACAGCTAGTTGCCTCCAGGAGGCCACAAGAGGGAGACAAGGGACTGCAAAATGGAAAATAGGCATCCACCAACTTTACAGACAACTTCTCCTTGCTCCTACAACCTCCATCCTTGCACAGTTTGTTATTCTTCTAGGTAACATAGTAACAAATCCAAATTGCTGCTCTCTTTGTAGGCAAGCAAGGCTTTGTTGCAACTGCAATTCTTACTTCTTCTTGAAATGTAGGGACGACAGTACATTCCATCACATCCATCTAGTGTACACAGGTAGGTCCATTGTGGCGGGCAGGCGAGCGGGCGGGCTGCTTTATTGGCTGTTTGCTGTTCCCCTACTCCACTCCACTATTTGACTGTTGTGCTGCATCATCAATCAATCAATCAATCAATCAATCAATCAATCAATCAATCAATCAATCAGTGGCTGGCTCAGGTGCAGCTCTTTAACTTACCTAAAAGGGAGGGCGGAGAGAAGACAAGGAAGGTGAATGAGGTGTTCCAATGTGAAATGCCGGAAACACAGAAACACAGACGACACACAACAAGAGGTGGCAATCTATTCATTAATTGCATTTAATCAATGAGCTCATTATCACTCATGCATTGTCCAACAGGTGTTGAAATAATAGGATTAAAAGGGGAGATCCCTTCAGAAAGACAGAAACAATAGCAAAGACAAAAAACACTTTTGGAATCTGCTTTTAGTCAACACATAAGGAAAGGGTGCACCGGTCCTGGAAATACTGCAATACCAGGTCAATGCGTGGAGTGGACAGAGCAAGCTCTATTTCCATCTCCCTGTTCTAAAAATCCATTTAATATATGGTCCCCAGATAGGGGACGTATCAGATATTAAACTGATAAGAACAGATACTACACTTGATCTTAGCCAAAAGGCCGAGAAGCGATAACCCGAACGGGCCGCGCGTTGCCCGAGCCTGCCCGATACTGCTGTTCAGCCCTTGCAGCGATTCAGCCTACTTCTAGGCAATTCCATGGGGCCCTGCAGGCTCACACACTCACAGCTACACGGGAGGTGAATAAAGGCCGGAGAGGAAGCCAGACAGGATTTGCTTCTTTTGCTTGCACCACAATGCAGTGCTGAAAGAGGAGGAATCTACATAAAAACGCCTTCCTGGCAACGCCCAAATGCCCTGCTGCCATGCAGATAAACACTGGCAGCGGCAGCAAGTGCATGCCCACAGCCACCCCTTGTTCCTTCACACCTTGTATCAGCTGTAATCCAGTCCAGTCCAGTGCTGCCTGCTGAGCAGCACTGACCAACACTGCCTGGGCCCAGGCTTTTATCTCTGAGGCCCCATTATGATGTCAGAAAGCTGGCTCTGGAATCCTGAGGGCTCCACTATGACACGTGCAAAGTTCCGTCTGAACTTTATATAAGACGGTGAGGCTCAGTCAGTCACTCAGTGTTGCCTGAGAGGGCAACACTGCAACAGCCGGCCGCCAGGCTGTCTTTTTTTTGCACAGCTAGTTGCCTCCAGGAGGCCACAAGAGGGAGACAAGGGACTGCAAAATGGAAAATAGGCATCCACCAACTTTACAGACAACTTCTCCTTGCTCCTACAACCTCCATCCTTGCACAGTTTGTTATTCTTCTAGGTAACATAGTAACAAATCCAAATTGCTGCTCTCTTTGTAGGCAAGCAAGGCTTTGTTGCAACTGCAATTCTTACTTCTTCTTGAAATGTAGGGACGACAGTACATTCCATCACATCCATCTAGTGTACACAGGTAGGTCCATTGTGGCGGGCAGGCGAGCGGGCGGGCTGCTTTATTGGCTGTTTGCTGTTCCCCTACTCCACTCCACTATTTGACTGTTGTGCTGCATCAATCAATCAATCAATCAATCAATCAATCAATCAATCAATCAATCAATCAATCAGTGGCTGGCTCAGGTGCAGCTCTTTAACTTACCTAAAAGGGAGGGCGGAGAGAAGACAAGGAAGGTGAATGAGGTGTTCCAATGTGAAATGCCGGAAACACAGAAACACAGACGACACACAACAAGAGGTGGCAATCTATTCATTAATTGCACTTAATCAATGAGCTCATTATCACTCATGCATTGTCCAACAGGTGTTGAAATAATGGGATTAAAAGGGGAGATCCCTTCAGAAAGACAGAAACAATAGCAAAGACAAAAAACACTTTTGGAATCTGCTTTTAGTCAACACATAAGGAAAGGGTGCACCGGTCCTGGAAATACTGCAATACCAGGTCAATGCGTGGAGTGGACAGAGCAAGCTCTATTTCCATCTCCCTGTTCTAAAAATCCATTTAATATATGGTCCCCAGATAGGGGACGTATCAGATATTAAACTGATAAGAACAGATACTACACTTGATCTTAGCCAAAAGGCCGAGAAGCGATAACCCGAACGGGCCGCGCGTTGCCCGAGCCTGCCCGATACTGCTGTTCAGCCCTTGCAGCGATTCAGCCTACTTCTAGGCAATTCCATGGGGCCCTGCAGGCTCACACACTCACAGCTACACGGGAGGTGAATAAAGGCCGGAGAGGAAGCCAGACAGGATTTGCTTCTTTTGCTTGCACCACAATGCAGTGCTGAAAGAGGAGGAATCTACATAAAAACGCCTTCCTGGCAACGCCCAAATGCCCTGCTGCCATGCAGATAAACACTGGCAGCGGCAGCAAGTGCATGCCCACAGCCACCCCTTGTTCCTTCACACCTTGTATCAGCTGTAATCCAGTCCAGTCCAGTGCTGCCTGCTGAGCAGCACTGACCAACACTGCCTGGGCCCAGGCTTTTATCTCTGAGGCCCCATTATGATGTCAGAAAGCTGGCTCTGGAATCCTGAGGGCTCCACTATGACACGTGCAAAGTTCCGTCTGAACTTTATATAAGACGGTGAGGCTCAGTCAGTCACTCAGTGTTGCCTGAGAGGGCAACACTGCAACAGCCGGCCGCCAGGCTGTCTTTTTTTTGCACAGCTAGTTGCCTCCAGGAGGCCACAAGAGGGAGACAAGGGACTGCAAAATGGAAAATAGGCATCCACCAACTTTACAGACAACTTCTCCTTGCTCCTACAACCTCCATCCTTGCACAGTTTGTTATTCTTCTAGGTAACATAGTAACAAATCCAAATTGCTGCTCTCTTTGTAGGCAAGCAAGGCTTTGTTGCAACTGCAATTCTTACTTCTTCTTGAAATGTAGGGACGACAGTACATTCCATCACATCCATCTAGTGTACACAGGTAGGTCCATTGTGGCGGGCAGGCGAGCGGGCGGGCTGCTTTATTGGCTGTTTGCTGTTCCCCTACTCCACTCCAC
The DNA here is from genome assembly GCF_050947455.1 of Rhinoderma darwinii. Classification (NCBI taxonomy): domain Eukaryota; kingdom Metazoa; phylum Chordata; class Amphibia; order Anura; family Rhinodermatidae; genus Rhinoderma; species Rhinoderma darwinii. The sequence continues at coordinate 7,596 of NW_027462149.1, forward strand.
TATTTGACTGTTGTGCTGCATCAATCAATCAATCAATCAATCAATCAATCAATCAATCAATCAATCAATCAATCAGTGGCTGGCTCAGGTGCAGCTCTTTAACTTACCTAAAAGGGAGGGCGGAGAGAAGACAAGGAAGGTGAATGAGGTGTTCCAATGTGAAATGCCGGAAACACAGAAACACAGACGACACACAACAAGAGGTGGCAATCTATTCATTAATTGCATTTAATCAATGAGCTCATTATCACTCATGCATTGTCCAACAGGTGTTGAAATAATGGGATTAAAAGGGGAGATCCCTTCAGAAAGACAGAAACAATAGCAAAGACAAAAAACACTTTTGGAATCTGCTTTTAGTCAACACATAAGGAAAGGGTGCACCGGTCCTGGAAATACTGCAATACCAGGTCAATGCGTGGAGTGGACAGAGCAAGCTCTATTTCCATCTCCCTGTTCTAAAAATCCATTTAATATATGGTCCCCAGATAGGGGACGTATCAGATATTAAACTGATAAGAACAGATACTACACTTAATCTTAGCCAAAAGGCCGAGAAGCGATAACCCGAACGGGCCGCGCGTTGCCCGAGCCTGCCCGATACTGCTGTTCAGCCCTTGCAGCGATTCAGCCTACTTCTAGGCAATTCCATGGGGCCCTGCAGGCTCACACACTCACAGCTAGAAGCCAGACAGGATTTGCTTCTTTTGCTTGCACCACAATGCAGTGCTGAAAGAGGAGGAATCTACATAAAAACGCCTTCCTGGCAACGCCCAAATGCCCTGCTGCCATGCAGATAAACACTGGCAGCGGCAGCAAGTGCATGCCCACAGCCACCCCTTGTTCCTTCACACCTTGTATCAGCTGTAATCCAGTCCAGTCCAGTGCTGCCTGCTGAGCAGCACTGACCAACACTGCCTGGGCCCAGGCTTTTATCTCTGAGGCCCCATTATGATGTCAGAAAGCTGGCTCTGGAATCCTGAGGGCTCCACTATGACACGTGCAAAGTTCCGTCTGAACTTTATATAAGACGGTGAGGCTCAGTCAGTCACTCAGTGTTGCCTGAGAGGGCAACACTGCAACAGCCGGCCGCCAGGCTGTCTTTTTTTTGCACAGCTAGTTGCCTCCAGGAGGCCACAAGAGGGAGACAAGGGACTGCAAAATGGAAAATAGGCATCCACCAACTTTACAGACAACTTCTCCTTGCTCCTACAACTTCCATCCTTGCACAGTTTGTTATTCTTCTAGGTAACATAGTAACAAATCCAAATTGCTGCTCTCTTTGTAGGCAAGCAAGGCTTTGTTGCAACTGCAATTCTTACTTCTTCTTGAAATGTAGGGACGACAGTACATTCCATCACATCCATCTAGTGTACACAGGTAGGTCCATTGTGGCGGGCAGGCGAGCGGGCGGGCTGCTTTATTGGCTGTTTGCTGTTCCCCTACTCCACTCCACTATTTGACTGTTGTGCTGCATCAATCAATCAATCAATCAATCAATCAATCAATCAATCAATCAATCAATCAGTGGCTGGCTCAGGTGCAGCTCTTTAACTTACCTAAAAGGGAGGGCGGAGAGAAGACAAGGAAGGTGAATGAGGTGTTCCAATGTGAAATGCCGGAAACACAGAAACACAGACGACACACAACAAGAGGTGGCAATCTATTCATTAATTGCACTTAATCAATGAGCTCATTATCACTCATGCATTGTCCAACAGGTGTTGAAATAATGGGATTAAAAGGGGAGATCCCTTCAGAAAGACAGAAACAATAGCAAAGACAAAAAACACTTTTGGAATCTGCTTTTAGTCAACACATAAGGAAAGGGTGCACCGGTCCTGGAAATACTGCAATACCAGGTCAATGCGTGGAGTGGACAGAGCAAGCTCTATTTCCATCTCCCTGTTCTAAAAATCCATTTAATATATGGTCCCCAGATAGGGGACGTATCAGATATTAAACTGATAAGAACAGATACTACACTTGATCTTAGCCAAAAGGCCGAGAAGCGATAACCCGAACGGGCCGCGCGTTGCCCGAGCCTGCCCGATACTGCTGTTCAGCCCTTGCAGCGATTCAGCCTACTTCTAGGCAATTCCATGGGGCCCTGCAGGCTCACACACTCACAGCTACACGGGAGGTGAATAAAGGCCGGAGAGGAAGCCAGACAGGATTTGCTTCTTTTGCTTGCACCACAATGCAGTGCTGAAAGAGGAGGAATCTACATAAAAACGCCTTCCTGGCAACGCCCAAATGCCCTGCTGCCATGCAGATAAACACTGGCAGCGGCAGCAAGTGCATGCCCACAGCCACCCCTTGTTCCTTCACACCTTGTATCAGCTGTAATCCAGTCCAGTCCAGTGCTGCCTGCTGAGCAGCACTGACCAACACTGCCTGGGCCCAGGCTTTTATCTCTGAGGCCCCATTATGATGTCAGAAAGCTGGCTCTGGAATCCTGAGGGCTCCACTATGACACGTGCAAAGTTCCGTCTGAACTTTATATAAGACGGTGAGGCTCAGTCAGTCACTCAGTGTTGCCTGAGAGGGCAACACTGCAACAGCCGGCCGCCAGGCTGTCTTTTTTTTGCACAGCTAGTTGCCTCCAGGAGGCCACAAGAGGGAGACAAGGGACTGCAAAATGGAAAATAGGCATCCACCAACTTTACAGACAACTTCTCCTTGCTCCTACAACCTCCATCCTTGCACAGTTTGTTATTCTTCTAGGTAACATAGTAACAAATCCAAATTGCTGCTCTCTTTGTAGGCAAGCAAGGCTTTGTTGCAACTGCAATTCTTACTTCTTCTTGAAATGTAGGGACGACAGTACATTCCATCACATCCATCTAGTGTACACAGGTAGGTCCATTGTGGCGGGCAGGCGAGCGGGCGGGCTGCTTTATTGGCTGTTTGCTGTTCCCCTACTCCACTCCACTATTTGACTGTTGTGCTGCATCAATCAATCAATCAATCAATCAATCAATCAATCAATCAATCAATCAGTGGCTGGCTCAGGTGCAGCTCTTTAACTTACCTAAAAGGGAGGGCGGAGAGAAGACAAGGAAGGTGAATGAGGTGTTCCAATGTGAAATGCCGGAAACACAGAAACACAGACGACACACAACAAGAGGTGGCAATCTATTCATTAATTGCATTTAATCAATGAGCTCATTATCACTCATGCATTGTCCAACAGGTGTTGAAATAATGGGATTAAAAGGGGAGATCCCTTCAGAAAGACAGAAACAATAGCAAAGACAAAAAACACTTTTGGAATCTGCTTTTAGTCAACACATAAGGAAAGGGTGCACCGGTCCTGGAAATACTGCAATACCAGGTCAATGCGTGGAGTGGACAGAGCAAGCTCTATTTCCATCTCCCTGTTCTAAAAATCCATTTAATATATGGTCCCCAGATAGGGGACGTATCAGATATTAAACTGATAAGAACAGATACTACACTTGATCTTAGCCAAAAGGCCGAGAAGCGATAACCCGAACGGGCCGCGCGTTGCCCGAGCCTGCCCGATACTGCTGTTCAGCCCTTGCAGCGATTCAGCCTACTTCTAGGCAATTCCATGGGGCCCTGCAGGCTCACACACTCACAGCTACACGGGAGGTGAATAAAGGCCGGAGAGGAAGCCAGACAGGATTTGCTTCTTTTGCTTGCACCACAATGCAGTGCTGAAAGAGGAGGAATCTACATAAAAACGCCTTCCTGGCAACGCCCAAATGCCCTGCTGCCATGCAGATAAACACTGGCAGCGGCAGCAAGTGCATGCCCACAGCCACCCCTTGTTCCTTCACACCTTGTATCAGCTGTAATCCAGTCCAGTCCAGTGCTGCCTGCTGAGCAGCACTGACCAACACTGCCTGGGCCCAGGCTTATATCTCTGAGGCCCCATTATGATGTCAGAAAGCTGGCTCTGGAATCCTGAGGGCTCCACTATGACACGTGCAAAGTTCCGTCTGAACTTTATATAAGACGGTGAGGCTCAGTCAGTCACTCAGTGTTGCCTGAGAGGGCAACACTGCAACAGCCGGCCGCCAGGCTGTCTTTTTTTTGCACAGCTAGTTGCCTCCAGGAGGCCACAAGAGGGAGACAAGGGACTGCAAAATGGAAAATAGGCATCCACCAACTTTACAGACAACTTCTCCTTGCTCCTACAACCTCCATCCTTGCACAGTTTGTTATTCTTCTAGGTAACATAGTAACAAATCCAAATTGCTGCTCTCTTTGTAGGCAAGCAAGGCTTTGTTGCAACTGCAATTCTTACTTCTTCTTGAAATGTAGGGACGACAGTACATTCCATCACATCCATCTAGTGTACACAGGTAGGTCCATTGTGGCGGGCAGGCGAGCGGGCGGGCTGCTTTATTGGCTGTTTGCTGTTCCCCTACTCCACTCCACTATTTGACTGTTGTGCTGCATCAATCAATCAATCAATCAATCAATCAATCAATCAATCAATCAATCAATCAGTGGCTGGCTCAGGTGCAGCTCTTTAACTTACCTAAAAGGGAGGGCGGAGAGAAGACAAGGAAGGTGAATGAGGTGTTCCAATGTGAAATGCCGGAAACACAGAAACACAGACGACACACAACAAGAGGTGGCAATCTATTCATTAATTGCATTTAATCAATGAGCTCATTATCACTCATGCATTGTCCAACAGGTGTTGAAATAATGGGATTAAAAGGGGAGATCCCTTCAGAAAGACAGAAACAATAGCAAAGACAAAAAACACTTTTGGAATCTGCTTTTAGTCAACACATAAGGAAAGGGTGCACCGGTCCTGGAAATACTGCAATACCAGGTCAATGCGTGGAGTGGACAGAGCAAGCTCTATTTCCATCTCCCTGTTCTAAAAATCCATTTAATATATGGTCCCCAGATAGGGGACGTATCAGATATTAAACTGATAAGAACAGATACTACACTTGATCTTAGCCAAAAGGCCGAGAAGCGATAACCCGAACGGGCCGCGCGTTGCCCGAGCCTGCCCGATACTGCTGTTCAGCCCTTGCAGCGATTCAGCCTACTTCTAGGCAATTCCATGGGGCCCTGCAGGCTCACACACTCACAGCTACACGGGAGGTGAATAAAGGCCGGAGAGGAAGCCAGACAGGATTTGCTTCTTTTGCTTGCACCACAATGCAGTGCTGAAAGAGGAGGAATCTACATAAAAACGCCTTCCTGGCAACGCCCAAATGCCCTGCTGCCATGCAGATAAACACTGGCAGCGGCAGCAAGTGCATGCCCACAGCCACCCCTTGTTCCTTCACACCTTGTATCAGCTGTAATCCAGTCCAGTCCAGTGCTGCCTGCTGAGCAGCACTGACCAACACTGCCTGGGCCCAGGCTTTTATCTCTGAGGCCCCATTATGATGTCAGAAAGCTGGCTCTGGAATCCTGAGGGCTCCACTATGACACGTGCAAAGTTCCGTCTGAACTTTATATAAGACGGTGAGGCTCAGTCAGTCACTCAGTGTTGCCTGAGAGGGCAACACTGCAACAGCCGGCCGCCAGGCTGTCTTTTTTTTGCACAGCTAGTTGCCTCCAGGAGGCCACAAGAGGGAGACAAGGGACTGCAAAATGGAAAATAGGCATCCACCAACTTTACAGACAACTTCTCCTTGCTCCTACAACCTCCATCCTTGCACAGTTTGTTATTCTTCTAGGTAACATAGTAACAAATCCAAATTGCTGCTCTCTTTGTAGGCAAGCAAGGCTTTGTTGCAACTGCAATTCTTACTTCTTCTTGAAATGTAGGGACGACAGTACATTCCATCACATCCATCTAGTGTACACAGGTAGGTCCATTGTGGCGGGCAGGCGAGCGGGCGGGCTGCTTTATTGGCTGTTTGCTGTTCCCCTACTCCACTCCACTATTTGACTGTTGTGCTGCATCAATCAATCAATCAATCAATCAATCAATCAATCAGTGGCTGGCTCAGGTGCAGCTCTTTAACTTACCTAAAAGGGAGGGCGGAGAGAAGACAAGGAAGGTGAATGAGGTGTTCCAATGTGAAATGCCGGAAACACAGAAACACAGACGACACACAACAAGAGGTGGCAATCTATTCATTAATTGCATTTAATCAATGAGCTCATTATCACTCATGCATTGTCCAACAGGTGTTGAAATAATGGGATTAAAAGGGGAGATCCCTTCAGAAAGACAGAAACAATAGCAAAGACAAAAAACACTTTTGGAATCTGCTTTTAGTCAACACATAAGGAAAGGGTGCACCGGTCCTGGAAATACTGCAATACCAGGTCAATGCGTGGAGTGGACAGAGCAAGCTCTATTTCCATCTCCCTGTTCTAAAAATCCATTTAATATATGGTCCCCAGATAGGGGACGTATCAGATATTAAACTGATAAGAACAGATTTTTTTTAAGTTGACTACCCCAACTTTGGGGGTAACCGTTTATTTAAAATTTTTCAGGTTTTACAATAAATTAACATTTTTCAACATTTTTACAGGGATTCAAATTTTACAACAATGGTTAAAAAATAAATACAAATTGTCAGATTAAAATCATACAATTTATAAAAGGGCACTTGGTGGCATCATATTATAGAATTCCATTCGCTAAAAAACCATTTTCTACTTAAAACAGGAGAGAATTTTTTGTCTAAAAGATAATACTTGTGCATTTCATAAAAACAAATTCCTAAAATATCATTCACAGATAAAATTTCATGTTTGAATAAAAGAATATTCCTGGCCGCCCACAGAGCTGCTTTAACGCAGTTAGTAATCTTCCATGCCATAATTTTCTGAGTCCTTGTTGGGCACTCCAGACATCCGTAAAAAACGCCTTCACTTGTAATTCTCTTTATTCCGGTTATCTTCTTCATCAAGGGGAGGATTTTTGTCCATATGAGTTGTGAAAAATAACATTGCCAAAAGAGATGTAAGACTGTCTCGTCATCGCGGCATCCTCCCCTTGGACACGCAGCCGAGTTGGTCAGTCCCCTTCGATGCTGGAATGCCCGGCATGGAAGACACTCGTGGGCGCAGCTCCAGGCCAGATCCTTCTGTGAATTAAAAATGAATTTAGCATTAACCATGCTCCAGATAATTTTGCATTTGTTTTCATTAAAATTGCTAATGGGGGCTATTAAAACATTTTCTTTTATTTCCTTTAAAACATATTTACTATTTTTTACATCTTCTATTCTTTTGTCTTTTAGTTTAAAAAGGTTCACTATTTTTTCTAAAATCTTATACTGGTCTGGCAGGTTAAAAGCATATGGCGAGCTTAAAACCGTAGAGAACCATCCGTACCTCCTCATAAAATAGCCAGTGTTAAAACGGATAAAATAAGACCAGTAGTGTTCCTTAAAAACAGTATTAAGACACAGTGTAAAAAAATGGATTAAAAGAAATGCTTTTATATTTGGAAAATCTTTACCACCCATTAGCTTTGGTAACATCACTTTTTCTCTCCTGAGCTTCTCCATCCTAGAATTCCATAAAAATGTAAAACATGCCTTGGTAATCTTTTTTAATAAAATATCAGGGGGAGGGAAAACCATACTTAGATATAATAAAATTGGTAAAATCACCATTTTTGTGATTAAAATTTTTCCCTCCATTGTCAGTTTTCTAAGATTCCATAAACAAATTTTCTTATTAACTTTTTGTGCCACCAAGTCCCAACTGATAAAACCATTGTTTGACTCATTGAAGGAGACCCCTAAAATCTGTACAGACTCCGACACAGGGACTGGAATGTCCTGTAAAATCATGTTGCCAATATTTAAAATATTACTTTTATTAAAATTGACTTTAAAACCGGAGGAGCAGCAAAATTGGTATATCTGTTGTAATGCTTTTTGCAGTGACGGGGCGTCCCTGCACAGGACCGCGACATCATCCATGTACCCCACCACTTTTGCCTCTAGTCCCCCCCCGCCCGGCAGGGGGACTCCACATATCTGCCTGTCATTCCTCAATCTGCAGAGTAGAGGCTCGATCGCACATATAAAAAGTAGTGGGGACAAGGGACACCCCTGCTTCACTCCGGAGTTTAAAAGGACATCCTGTGTCTTAAAACCCTTTACTAAAATCTTGCTCGTACAATTTTCATAAAAGGCCTTCAGAGACTGTAAAAAGCCTTCTGGTATACCCATCTTTTCTAAAACCTTAAAAAGATAAAAATGTGATACTCTATCAAAGGCTTTCTCGAAATCTATGGATAAAACCGCCAATCTGCCTTTTCTCTCCTTCGTATCACCAATAGCATCTTTTAAAAGGTTTAAATTGTCCCATATGCTCCTCCCAGGTATCCCACAGACTTGGTTGGAGTGGACGATTTTCTCTATAACAGCCTTTAGCCTATTCGCGCAAATCTTGGCCATTATTTTGTAGTCTGTGTTTAGTAAGGTGATAGGCCTCCAGTTTTTAATATCTGTTTTGTCCCCCTTTTTATAAAGCAGGGACACCTCACCTTTCTTCCAGGACCCCGGGAGGGCTTTTGTTCTAAAAACTTGAGTAAAAAGGGAATAGAGATCCTCTTTTAAAACTCCATAAAATGTGACATAAAACTCTATGGGTATACCATCAGGGCCAGGGACTTTACCTGTTTTAAAACTCTTGATGGTATCTAAAATCTCCTGTTCCGTAATATCCTGTAATAAAAAATCTTTGGAGACAGGATTTAAAACAGCGTCAACCTCCTTCAATGAGTCGTTCATCAAATCAACATTAACAAGCTTTATATTAAAAAGATCCGCATAAAATCTGTGTACCTTTTTTAAAATATTGTCAGTGTTTGTATCTCCATCAACATTGTCTAACAGGGTATGCTTATCGTTAATTTTCTTAAAAAAGTACCTGGAGCAGGTCTCATTTTCCTCGAGGTGTTTCATTTTTGAACGAAAGACAATTTCCTTACCTCTCTGCTCCAGGCACTGGGAGATCTCCTTCCTAATCTCCATAATCTCCTCCTCCACCTGCATACCCTGTTCTCTGAACTTGTATTGGGTCTGCAGACGGGTATTCAAATTAGCAAAAAAATCCTGTTTTTCTTTTGCTTTTCTCCTTCCGATTTTTATGAAAAAGTCTCTTATTTTTATTTTTATTTTCTCCCACCATGAGACTATGGACATATTTGGATGTCTTACCCGTCTGCAGCCCTTATAAAAGGTAATAAAATCAGATAAAATTTGCGGATCATCTAAAAGGGAAACGTTCATTTTCCAGGCTTTTTTGACAGTATTTTTCCCAATATCATTTTTAACTTTAAAATACAATAATTTATGATCAGATAAAACATTGGGATTAAGATCACATTTAAAAGGCAGTACTTGATAAGAGCAGAATATAAAATCGATCCTGGAGCTACAGTTCACATTGCTCCAGGTGACGCCGGCCTCTGCAGATAAATTGCTGTTACATTTCTTAAAAACATCAGTAAGTTTAAAATCAGTAACTATATCTTTTAATAATGAGGAGGTTTTGTCATAATTCCTGCTTACTGAGTTAGAGAACCGGCGTTCCCCCTTTAAAATACAATTAAAATCACCCGCTAAAACAAGTGGCTCTGAATCGTTTAAAAAAAGGGGTAAAATCTCTAGCATTCTAGCTCTTTCATTCTTGTCCGAGGACCCATAAAAATTTAAAAACTGCCATCTAATACCGTCTATAAAAGCTTTGACCAATAAAATTCTACCTGGTAAAATTTCATTAAAACTGTCAATTAAAACGTTCCCTTTAAATAAAATGGCGACACCTGCGGCTCTGGAATCGTTAGACCCGGACCACACTGAAGGTCCGAGTCTCCAGTCTTCCTTATATTTGTTGTAGTTCGTGCGATGTGGGATACAGCATTCCTGTAGGAAAAAAACGGTGGCGGAAAAAATAGAAAGATAGTCAAACAGGGCAGCTCTTCTCGTCTTAGAATGCACGCTCCTAACATTTAAGGAAATGCCACCTAACTCTGCCATGAGGAAAAGGGAAAAGAGACAGTCTTATGTAATCTTACCCGAGGTGGCCTCAGCAGTCCTCGGCGTTACCAGAGACCTCACTCGAACTCTCATCGCCCTCCGACTTCAAACCGACTGTATAACTTGAGGAGATTGGAGAGGAACTCATGTCAGACAGCTGACCCCCCGCCATACCTGAGGCACTTATCGAAAATGGGTCCCAGATGGACTCCACGGGCAAGGTTTCTGGAGCATTTTGTATGGCAGCCTCCTCCCCTACGATAGGGGCGGGAAACGCACTCGCGGCCGTTTCAGGGACTTCTGTCACCTCAGAGGCAGCTATGCTTGTCTCCCCCAACTGGCGAGAAGGGGGGAGACCTTCAGCTGGTGCTTCCGGGGGCGCGTCAACTGGTTTCCCTGCTTTCGCTCTAGCAGGTACTCCCATCGGCACCCCCGCTGCCACCTCTGAGTACGCCCTACGCCTCTTAGACCTAGCTGCCGCTCCACCCGGGTCCTCTGCCTCAGGTACAGGCTGACCCAGCATCTCCTGCGGCCCAGGCGGATCAGCTTCATCCGAACTACCCATCTCCTCCGTTTCCTGAGGGGGCTTTTTCGTCCGCTGATCACTGGCTCTTCTCTTAAACCGCCTTTGCTCCTTTGGGTCACCTGTTTGGGGGGGTCTGCTGGAGGTGTCCATGTTATCTGCCTCTTCACCTCTTGGTTCCTCTTCTTGTGCGGGGGCGATCTGGCCTGCTGGCTGCTCTGGACGCCTCGGCCGGACCTCGGGTTGTTCCGATCTGTGGGGACAAGTAGCATATAGATGACCAACTCGGCTGCAAAAACGACACCTTTTCCCCAGAGGGCAAGTTTTGGCCTCGTGCTCAGAGCTGCCACAGTTCCTACAGGTGCTTTCGCAGAACTCTTTGGTGTGACCGTACTTTTGACATTTTCTACAGAATGGAGGCATTCCTGTATAAAAAAGATCTCCTGCCATATCACCTAATTTAAAGCGTGCTGGCGGCAACATTATCCCCCCTGCTGTATTGGCATCTCTATAACAAGTTACTAAAAATCTCCACTTTGACGTCCAAACTCCAACTTCGTTCATTATTTTGCCAATACATTTTACACTTTTGAAATAGGGGGATAAAAAGGACATCACATCTTTTAAATCAGCAAACGGGCAGTACATTTTTATCACAATCATCTTAGTGATGTCCAACACATGTTCGTAAAATTCAATACCGTCCAGTCTCGGATCGTTTTTTACCATGTATGCCGCCAGCAGATCTTGGAACACTCCATTCTGTACAAACGTTATGTCATATGTTCTTCTCCTTGGATAGTCTTGCACCGCCAATATCTCCCGCTTCTGAATGTTGAAAATGCCAACAAGCACGGTCTCCACCAAGAACTTCAGGCCGCAGGTTGTCGCCTTCTCTTCTGATACAATAACACGGATTGTATTTTTTATCCGGGCATACGCCGGTATCTCACCAGGACTTTCGTCCATGGTGAGGGGATTTCGGGAAAGTTACGCCACCCGTTGGTGACGCAACGTCTACGCAGCTTCCCCTTTTCGGCCGAAGCCTACACGGGGGATATGTGGATCGCAACTCGTTGCTCAGGACTAAGCCTCTCTCCCAAATAGCAGCACGGGGGTGAAGTCCAGGCGAACCTGGACGATCCCCCGAGGCCGAGAGAGAGGGTACCTGAGCACCTCCTAACCAAGACCAGGCAGCACTGACTACAAGTAATCAGAACTACACTTGATCTCAGCCAGAAGGCCGAGAAGCGATAACCCGAACGGGCCGCGCGTTGCCCGAGCCTGCCCGATACTGCTGTTCAGCCCTTGCAGCGATTCAGCCTACTTCTAGGCAATTCCATGGGGCCCTGCAGGCTCACACACTCACAGCTAGAAGCCAGACAGGATTTGCTTCTTTTGCTTGCACCACAATGCAGTGCTGAAAGAGGAGGAATCTACATAAAAACGCCTTCCTGGCAACGCCCAAATGCCCTGCTGCCATGCAGATAAACACTGGCAGCGGCAGCAAGTGCATGCCCACAGCCACCCCTTGTTCCTTCACACCTTGTATCAGCTGTAATCCAGTCCAGTCCAGTGCTGCCTGCTGAGCAGCACTGACCAACACTGCCTGGGCCCAGGCTTTTATCTCTGAGGCCCCATTATGATGTCAGAAAGCTGGCTCTGGAATCCTGAGGGCTCCACTATGACACGTGCAAAGTTCCGTCTGAACTTTATATAAGACGGTGAGGCTCAGTCAGTCACTCAGTGTTGCCTGAGAGGGCAACACTGCAACAGCCGGCCGCCAGGCTGTCTTTTTTTTGCACAGCTAGTTGCCTCCAGGAGGCCACAAGAGGGAGACAAGGGACTGCAAAATGGAAAATAGGCATCCACCAACTTTACAGACAACTTCTCCTTGCTCCTACAACTTCCATCCTTGCACAGTTTGTTATTCTTCTAGGTAACATAGTAACAAATCCAAATTGCTGCTCTCTTTGTAGGCAAGCAAGGCTTTGTTGCAACTGCAATTCTTACTTCTTCTTGAAATGTAGGGACGACAGTACATTCCATCACATCCATCTAGTGTACACAGGTAGGTCCATTGTGGCGGGCAGGCGAGCGGGCGGGCTGCTTTATTGGCTGTTTGCTGTTCCCCTACTCCACTCCACTATTTGACTGTTGTGCTGCATCAATCAATCAATCAATCAATCAATCAATCAATCAATCAATCAATCAATCAATCAGTGGCTGGCTCAGGTGCAGCTCTTTAACTTACCTAAAAGGGAGGGCGGAGAGAAGACAAGGAAGGTGAATGAGGTGTTCCAATGTGAAATGCCGGAAACACAGAAACACAGACGACACACAACAAGAGGTGGCAATCTATTCATTAATTGCACTTAATCAATGAGCTCATTATCACTCATGCATTGTCCAACAGGTGTTGAAATAATGGGATTAAAAGGGGAGATCCCTTCAGAAAGACAGAAACAATAGCAAAGACAAAAAACACTTTTGGAATCTGCTTTTAGTCAACACATAAGGAAAGGGTGCACCGGTCCTGGAAATACTGCAATACCAGGTCAATGCGTGGAGTGGACAGAGCAAGCTCTATTTCCATCTCCCTGTTCTAAAAATCCATTTAATATATGGTCCCCAGATAGGGGACGTATCAGATATTAAACTGATAAGAACAGATACTACACTTGATCTTAGCCAAAAGGCCGAGAAGCGATAACCCGAACGGGCCGCGCGTTGCCCGAGCCTGCCCGATACTGCTGTTCAGCCCTTGCAGCGATTCAGCCTACTTCTAGGCAATTCCATGGGGCCCTGCAGGCTCACACACTCACAGCTACACGGGAGGTGAATAAAGGCCGGAGAGGAAGCCAGACAGGATTTGCTTCTTTTGCTTGCACCACAATGCAGTGCTGAAAGAGGAGGAATCTACATAAAAACGCCTTCCTGGCAACGCCCAAATGCCCTGCTGCCATGCAGATAAACACTGGCAGCGGCAGCAAGTGCATGCCCACAGCCACCCCTTGTTCCTTCACACCTTGTATCAGCTGTAATCCAGTCCAGTCCAGTGCTGCCTGCTGAGCAGCACTGACCAACACTGCCTGGGCCCAGGCTTTTATCTCTGAGGCCCCATTATGATGTCAGAAAGCTGGCTCTGGAATCCTGAGGGCTCCACTATGACACGTGCAAAGTTCCGTCTGAACTTTATATAAGACGGTGAGGCTCAGTCAGTCACTCAGTGTTGCCTGAGAGGGCAACACTGCAACAGCCGGCCGCCAGGCTGTCTTTTTTTTGCACAGCTAGTTGCCTCCAGGAGGCCACAAGAGGGAGACAAGGGACTGCAAAATGGAAAATAGGCATCCACCAACTTTACAGACAACTTCTCCTTGCTCCTACAACCTCCATCCTTGCACAGTTTGTTATTCTTCTAGGTAACATAGTAACAAATCCAAATTGCTGCTCTCTTTGTAGGCAAGCAAGGCTTTGTTGCAACTGCAATTCTTACTTCTTCTTGAAATGTAGGGACGACAGTACATTCCATCACATCCATCTAGTGTACACAGGTAGGTCCATTGTGGCGGGCAGGCGAGCGGGCGGGCTGCTTTATTGGCTGTTTGCTGTTCCCCTACTCCACTCCACTATTTGACTGTTGTGCTGCATCAATCAATCAATCAATCAATCAATCAATCAATCAATCAATCAGTGGCTGGCTCAGGTGCAGCTCTTTAACTTACCTAAAAGGGAGGGCGGAGAGAAGACAAGGAAGGTGAATGAGGTGTTCCAATGTGAAATGCCGGAAACACAGAAACACAGACGACACACAACAAGAGGTGGCAATCTATTCATTAATTGCATTTAATCAATGAGCTCATTATCACTCATGCATTGTCCAACAGGTGTTGAAATAATGGGATTAAAAGGGGAGATCCCTTCAGAAAGACAGAAACAATAGCAAAGACAAAAAACACTTTTGGAATCTGCTTTTAGTCAACACATAAGGAAAGGGTGCACCGGTCCTGGAAATACTGCAATACCAGGTCAATGCGTGGAGTGGACAGAGCAAGCTCTATTTCCATCTCCCTGTTCTAAAAATCCATTTAATATATGGTCCCCAGATAGGGGACGTATCAGATATTAAACTGATAAGAACAGATACTACACTTGATCTTAGCCAAAAGGCCGAGAAGCGATAACCCGAACGGGCCGCGCGTTGCCCGAGCCTGCCCGATACTGCTGTTCAGCCCTTGCAGCGATTCAGCCTACTTCTAGGCAATTCCATGGGGCCCTGCAGGCTCACACACTCACAGCTACACGGGAGGTGAATAAAGGCCGGAGAGGAAGCCAGACAGGATTTGCTTCTTTTGCTTGCACCACAATGCAGTGCTGAAAGAGGAGGAATCTACATAAAAACGCCTTCCTGGCAACGCCCAAATGCCCTGCTGCCATGCAGATAAACACTGGCAGCGGCAGCAAGTGCATGCCCACAGCCACCCCTTGTTCCTTCACACCTTGTATCAGCTGTAATCCAGTCCAGTCCAGTGCTGCCTGCTGAGCAGCACTGACCAACACTGCCTGGGCCCAGGCTTTTATCTCTGAGGCCCCATTATGATGTCAGAAAGCTGGCTCTGGAATCCTGAGGGCTCCACTATGACACGTGCAAAGTTCCGTCTGAACTTTATATAAGACGGTGAGG
This sequence comes from Rhinoderma darwinii, assembly GCF_050947455.1. NCBI lineage: Eukaryota > Metazoa > Chordata > Amphibia > Anura > Rhinodermatidae > Rhinoderma > Rhinoderma darwinii. The sequence goes on from NW_027462149.1 coordinate 22,765, forward strand.
CTCAGTCAGTCACTCAGTGTTGCCTGAGAGGGCAACACTGCAACAGCCGGCCGCCAGGCTGTCTTTTTTTTGCACAGCTAGTTGCCTCCAGGAGGCCACAAGAGGGAGACAAGGGACTGCAAAATGGAAAATAGGCATCCACCAACTTTACAGACAACTTCTCCTTGCTCCTACAACCTCCATCCTTGCACAGTTTGTTATTCTTCTAGGTAACATAGTAACAAATCCAAATTGCTGCTCTCTTTGTAGGCAAGCAAGGCTTTGTTGCAACTGCAATTCTTACTTCTTCTTGAAATGTAGGGACGACAGTACATTCCATCACATCCATCTAGTGTACACAGGTAGGTCCATTGTGGCGGGCAGGCGAGCGGGCGGGCTGCTTTATTGGCTGTTTGCTGTTCCCCTACTCCACTCCACTATTTGACTGTTGTGCTGCATCAATCAATCAATCAATCAATCAATCAATCAATCAATCAATCAATGGCTGGCTCAGGTGCAGCTCTTTAACTTACCTAAAAGGGAGGGCGGAGAGAAGACAAGGAAGGTGAATGAGGTGTTCCAATGTGAAATGCCGGAAACACAGAAACACAGACGACACACAACAAGAGGTGGCAATCTATTCATTAATTGCATTTAATCAATGAGCTCATTATCACTCATGCATTGTCCAACAGGTGTTGAAATAATGGGATTAAAAGGGGAGATCCCTTCAGAAAGACAGAAACAATAGCAAAGACAAAAAACACTTTTGGAATCTGCTTTTAGTCAACACATAAGGAAAGGGTGCACCGGTCCTGGAAATACTGCAATACCAGGTCAATGCGTGGAGTGGACAGAGCAAGCTCTATTTCCATCTCCCTGTTCTAAAAATCCATTTAATATATGGTCCCCAGATAGGGGACGTATCAGATATTAAACTGATAAGAACAGATACTACACTTGATCTTAGCCAAAAGGCCGAGAAGCGATAACCCGAACGGGCCGCGCGTTGCCCGAGCCTGCCCGATACTGCTGTTCAGCCCTTGCAGCGATTCAGCCTACTTCTAGGCAATTCCATGGGGCCCTGCAGGCTCACACACTCACAGCTAGAAGCCAGACAGGATTTGCTTCTTTTGCTTGCACCACAATGCAGTGCTGAAAGAGGAGGAATCTACATAAAAACGCCTTCCTGGCAACGCCCAAATGCCCTGCTGCCATGCAGATAAACACTGGCAGCGGCAGCAAGTGCATGCCCACAGCCACCCCTTGTTCCTTCACACCTTGTATCAGCTGTAATCCAGTCCAGTCCAGTGCTGCCTGCTGAGCAGCACTGACCAACACTGCCTGGGCCCAGGCTTTTATCTCTGAGGCCCCATTATGATGTCAGAAAGCTGGCTCTGGAATCCTGAGGGCTCCACTATGACACGTGCAAAGTTCCGTCTGAACTTTATATAAGACGGTGAGGCTCAGTCAGTCACTCAGTGTTGCCTGAGAGGGCAACACTGCAACAGCCGGCCGCCAGGCTGTCTTTTTTTTGCACAGCTAGTTGCCTCCAGGAGGCCACAAGAGGGAGACAAGGGACTGCACAATGGAAAATAGGCATCCACCAACTTTACAGACAACTTCTCCTTGCTCCTACAACTTCCATCCTTGCACAGTTTGTTATTCTTCTAGGTAACATAGTAACAAATCCAAATTGCTGCTCTCTTTGTAGGCAAGCAAGGCTTTGTTGCAACTGCAATTCTTACTTCTTCTTGAAATGTAGGGACGACAGTACATTCCATCACATCCATCTAGTGTACACAGGTAGGTCCATTGTGGCGGGCAGGCGAGCGGGCGGGCTGCTTTATTGGCTGTTTGCTGTTCCCCTACTCCACTCCACTATTTGACTGTTGTGCTGCATCAATCAATCAATCAATCAATCAATCAATCAATCAATCAATCAATCAATCAATCAATCAATCAGTGGCTGGCTCAGGTGCAGCTCTTTAACTTACCTAAAAGGGAGGGCGGAGAGAAGACAAGGAAGGTGAATGAGGTGTTCCAATGTGAAATGCCGGAAACACAGAAACACAGACGACACACAACAAGAGGTGGCAATCTATTCATTAATTGCATTTAATCAATGAGCTCATTATCACTCATGCATTGTCCAACAGGTGTTGAAATAATGGGATTAAAAGGGGAGATCCCTTCAGAAAGACAGAAACAATAGCAAAGACAAAAAACACTTTTGGAATCTGCTTTTAGTCAACACATAAGGAAAGGGTGCACCGGTCCTGGAAATACTGCAATACCAGGTCAATGCGTGGAGTGGACAGAGCAAGCTCTATTTCCATCTCCCTGTTCTAAAAATCCATTTAATATATGGTCCCCAGATAGGGGACGTATCAGATATTAAACTGATAAGAACAGATACTACACTTGATCTTAGCCAAAAAGCCGAGAAGCGATAACCCGAACGGGCCGCGCGTTGCCCGAGCCTGCCCGATACTGCTGTTCAGCCCTTGCAGCGATTCAGCCTACTTCTAGGCAATTCCATGGGGCCCTGCAGGCTCACACACTCACAGCTACACGGGAGGTGAATAAAGGCCGGAGAGGAAGCCAGACAGGATTTGCTTCTTTTGCTTGCACCACAATGCAGTGCTGAAAGAGGAGGAATCTACATAAAAACGCCTTCCTGGCAACGCCCAAATGCCCTGCTGCCATGCAGATAAACACTGGCAGCGGCAGCAAGTGCATGCCCACAGCCACCCCTTGTTCCTTCACACCTTGTATCAGCTGTAATCCAGTCCAGTCCAGTGCTGCCTGCTGAGCAGCACTGACCAACACTGCCTGGGCCCAGGCTTTTATCTCTGAGGCCCCATTATGATGTCAGAAAGCTGGCTCTGGAATCCTGAGGGCTCCACTATGACACGTGCAAAGTTCCGTCTGAACTTTATATAAGACGGTGAGGCTCAGTCAGTCACTCAGTGTTGCCTGAGAGGGCAACACTGCAACAGCCGGCCGCCAGGCTGTCTTTTTTTTGCACAGCTAGTTGCCTCCAGGAGGCCACAAGAGGGAGACAAGGGACTGCAAAATGGAAAATAGGCATCCACCAACTTTACAGACAACTTCTCCTTGCTCCTACAACCTCCATCCTTGCACAGTTTGTTATTCTTCTAGGTAACATAGTAACAAATCCAAATTGCTGCTCTCTTTGTAGGCAAGCAAGGCTTTGTTGCAACTGCAATTCTTACTTCTTCTTGAAATGTAGGGACGACAGTACATTCCATCACATCCATCTAGTGTACACAGGTAGGTCCATTGTGGCGGGCAGGCGAGCGGGCGGGCTGCTTTATTGGCTGTTTGCTGTTCCCCTACTCCACTCCACTATTTGACTGTTGTGCTGCATCAATCAATCAATCAATCAATCAATCAATCAATCAATCAATCAATCAATCAATCAGTGGCTGGCTCAGGTGCAGCTCTTTAACTTACCTAAAAGGGAGGGCGGAGAGAAGACAAGGAAGGTGAATGAGGTGTTCCAATGTGAAATGCCGGAAACACAGAAACACAGACGACACACAACAAGAGGTGGCAATCTATTCATTAATTGCATTTAATCAATGAGCTCATTATCACTCATGCATTGTCCAACAGGTGTTGAAATAATGGGATTAAAAGGGGAGATCCCTTCAGAAAGACAGAAACAATAGCAAAGACAAAAAACACTTTTGGAATCTGCTTTTAGTCAACACATAAGGAAAGGGTGCACCGGTCCTGGAAATACTGCAATACCAGGTCAATGCGTGGAGTGGACAGAGCAAGCTCTATTTCCATCTCCCTGTTCTAAAAATCCATTTAATATATGGTCCCCAGATAGGGGACGTATCAGATATTAAACTGATAAGAACAGATACTACACTTGATCTTAGCCAAAAAGCCGAGAAGCGATAACCCGAACGGGCCGCGCGTTGCCCGAGCCTGCCCGATACTGCTGTTCAGCCCTTGCAGCGATTCAGCCTACTTCTAGGCAATTCCATGGGGCCCTGCAGGCTCACACACTCACAGCTACACGGGAGGTGAATAAAGGCCGGAGAGGAAGCCAGACAGGATTTGCTTCTTTTGCTTGCACCACAATGCAGTGCTGAAAGAGGAGGAATCTACATAAAAACGCCTTCCTGGCAACGCCCAAATGCCCTGCTGCCATGCAGATAAACACTGGCAGCGGCAGCAAGTGCATGCCCACAGCCACCCCTTGTTCCTTCACACCTTGTATCAGCTGTAATCCAGTCCAGTCCAGTGCTGCCTGCTGAGCAGCACTGACCAACACTGCCTGGGCCCAGGCTTTTATCTCTGAGGCCCCATTATGATGTCAGAAAGCTGGCTCTGGAATCCTGAGGGCTCCACTATGACACGTGCAAAGTTCCGTCTGAACTTTATATAAGACGGTGAGGCTCAGTCAGTCACTCAGTGTTGCCTGAGAGGGCAACACTGCAACAGCCGGCCGCCAGGCTGTCTTTTTTTTGCACAGCTAGTTGCCTCCAGGAGGCCACAAGAGGGAGACAAGGGACTGCAAAATGGAAAATAGGCATCCACCAACTTTACAGACAACTTCTCCTTGCTCCTACAACCTCCATCCTTGCACAGTTTGTTATTCTTCTAGGTAACATAGTAACAAATCCAAATTGCTGCTCTCTTTGTAGGCAAGCAAGGCTTTGTTGCAACTGCAATTCTTACTTCTTCTTGAAATGTAGGGACGACAGTACATTCCATCACATCCATCTAGTGTACACAGGTAGGTCCATTGTGGCGGGCAGGCGAGCGGGCGGGCTGCTTTATTGGCTGTTTGCTGTTCCCCTACTCCACTCCACTATTTGACTGTTGTGCTGCATCAATCAATCAATCAATCAATCAATCAATCAATCAATCAATCAATCAATCAATCAATCAGTGGCTGGCTCAGGTGCAGCTCTTTAACTTACCTAAAAGGGAGGGCGGAGAGAAGACAAGGAAGGTGAATGAGGTGTTCCAATGTGAAATGCCGGAAACACAGAAACACAGACGACACACAACAAGAGGTGGCAATCTATTCATTAATTGCATTTAATCAATGAGCTCATTATCACTCATGCATTGTCCAACAGGTGTTGAAATAATGGGATTAAAAGGGGAGATCCCTTCAGAAAGACAGAAACAATAGCAAAGACAAAAAACACTTTTGGAATCTGCTTTTAGTCAACACATAAGGAAAGGGTGCACCGGTCCTGGAAATACTGCAATACCAGGTCAATGCGTGGAGTGGACAGAGCAAGCTCTATTTCCATCTCCCTGTTCTAAAAATCCATTTAATATATGGTCCCCAGATAGGGGACGTATCAGATATTAAACTGATAAGAACAGATACTACACTTGATCTTAGCCAAAAGGCCGAGAAGCGATAACCCGAACGGGCCGCGCGTTGCCCGAGCCTGCCCGATACTGCTGTTCAGCCCTTGCAGCGATTCAGCCTACTTCTAGGCAATTCCATGGGGCCCTGCAGGCTCACACACTCACAGCTACACGGGAGGTGAATAAAGGCCGGAGAGGAAGCCAGACAGGATTTGCTTCTTTTGCTTGCACCACAATGCAGTGCTGAAAGAGGAGGAATCTACATAAAAACGCCTTCCTGGCAACGCCCAAATGCCCTGCTGCCATGCAGATAAACACTGGCAGCGGCAGCAAGTGCATGCCCACAGCCACCCCTTGTTCCTTCACACCTTGTATCAGCTGTAATCCAGTCCAGTCCAGTGCTGCCTGCTGAGCAGCACTGACCAACACTGCCTGGGCCCAGGCTTTTATCTCTGAGGCCCCATTATGATGTCAGAAAGCTGGCTCTGGAATCCTGAGGGCTCCACTATGACACGTGCAAAGTTCCGTCTGAACTTTATATAAGACGGTGAGGCTCAGTCAGTCACTCAGTGTTGCCTGAGAGGGCAACACTGCAACAGCCGGCCGCCAGGCTGTCTTTTTTTTGCACAGCTAGTTGCCTCCAGGAGGCCACAAGAGGGAGACAAGGGACTGCAAAATGGAAAATAGGCATCCACCAACTTTACAGACAACTTCTCCTTGCTCCTACAACCTCCATCCTTGCACAGTTTGTTATTCTTCTAGGTAACATAGTAACAAATCCAAATTGCTGCTCTCTTTGTAGGCAAGCAAGGCTTTGTTGCAACTGCAATTCTTACTTCTTCTTGAAATGTAGGGACGACAGTACATTCCATCACATCCATCTAGTGTACACAGGTAGGTCCATTGTGGCGGGCAGGCGAGCGGGCGGGCTGCTTTATTGGCTGTTTGCTGTTCCCCTACTCCACTCCACTATTTGACTGTTGTGCTGCATCAATCAATCAATCAATCAATCAATCAATCAATCAATCAATCAATCAATCAATCAATCAGTGGCTGGCTCAGGTGCAGCTCTTTAACTTACCTAAAAGGGAGGGCGGAGAGAAGACAAGGAAGGTGAATGAGGTGTTCCAATGTGAAATGCCGGAAACACAGAAACACAGACGACACACAACAAGAGGTGGCAATCTATTCATTAATTGCATTTAATCAATGAGCTCATTATCACTCATGCATTGTCCAACAGGTGTTGAAATAATGGGATTAAAAGGGGAGATCCCTTCAGAAAGACAGAAACAATAGCAAAGACAAAAAACACTTTTGGAATCTGCTTTTAGTCAACACATAAGGAAAGGGTGCACCGGTCCTGGAAATACTGCAATACCAGGTCAATGCGTGGAGTGGACAGAGCAAGCTCTATTTCCATCTCCCTGTTCTAAAAATCCATTTAATATATGGTCCCCAGATAGGGGACGTATCAGATATTAAACTGATAAGAACAGATACTACACTTGATCTTAGCCAAAAGGCCGAGAAGCGATAACCCGAACGGGCCGCGCGTTGCCCGAGCCTGCCCGATACTGCTGTTCAGCCCTTGCAGCGATTCAGCCTACTTCTAGGCAATTCCATGGGGCCCTGCAGGCTCACACACTCACAGCTACACGGGAGGTGAATAAAGGCCGGAGAGGAAGCCAGACAGGATTTGCTTCTTTTGCTTGCACCACAATGCAGTGCTGAAAGAGGAGGAATCTACATAAAAACGCCTTCCTGGCAACGCCCAAATGCCCTGCTGCCATGCAGATAAACACTGGCAGCGGCAGCAAGTGCATGCCCACAGCCACCCCTTGTTCCTTCACACCTTGTATCAGCTGTAATCCAGTCCAGTCCAGTGCTGCCTGCTGAGCAGCACTGACCAACACTGCCTGGGCCCAGGCTTTTATCTCTGAGGCCCCATTATGATGTCAGAAAGCTGGCTCTGGAATCTCCACTATGACACGTGCAAAGTTCCGTCTGAACTTTATATAAGACGGTGAGGCTCAGTCAGTCACTCAGTGTTGCCTGAGAGGGCAACACTGCAACAGCCGGCCGCCAGGCTGTCTTTTTTTTGCACAGCTAGTTGCCTCCAGGAGGCCACAAGAGGGAGACAAGGGACTGCAAAATGGAAAATAGGCATCCACCAACTTTACAGACAACTTCTCCTTGCTCCTACAACCTCCATCCTTGCACAGTTTGTTATTCTTCTAGGTAACATAGTAACAAATCCAAATTGCTGCTCTCTTTGTAGGCAAGCAAGGCTTTGTTGCAACTGCAATTCTTACTTCTTCTTGAAATGTAGGGACGACAGTACATTCCATCACATCCATCTAGTGTACACAGGTAGGTCCATTGTGGCGGGCAGGCGAGCGGGCGGGCTGCTTTATTGGCTGTTTGCTGTTCCCCTACTCCACTCCACTATTTGACTGTTGTGCTGCAATCAATCAATCAATCAATCAATCAATCAATCAATCAGTGGCTGGCTCAGGTGCAGCTCTTTAACTTACCTAAAAGGGAGGGCGGAGAGAAGACAAGGAAGGTGAATGAGGTGTTCCAATGTGAAATGCCGGAAACACAGAAACACAGACGACACACAACAAGAGGTGGCAATCTATTCATTAATTGCATTTAATCAATGAGCTCATTATCACTCATGCATTGTCCAACAGGTGTTGAAATAATGGGATTAAAAGGGGAGATCCCTTCAGAAAGACAGAAACAATAGCAAAGACAAAAAACACTTTTGGAATCTGCTTTTAGTCAACACATAAGGAAAGGGTGCACCGGTCCTGGAAATACTGCAATACCAGGTCAATGCGTGGAGTGGACAGAGCAAGCTCTATTTCCATCTCCCTGTTCTAAAAATCCATTTAATATATGGTCCCCAGATAGGGGACGTATCAGATATTAAACTGATAAGAACAGATACTACACTTGATCTTAGCCAAAAGGCCGAGAAGCGATAACCCGAACGGGCCGCGCGTTGCCCGAGCCTGCCCGATACTGCTGTTCAGCCCTTGCAGCGATTCAGCCTACTTCTAGGCAATTCCATGGGGCCCTGCAGGCTCACACACTCACAGCTACACGGGAGGTGAATAAAGGCCGGAGAGGAAGCCAGACAGGATTTGCTTCTTTTGCTTGCACCACAATGCAGTGCTGAAAGAGGAGGAATCTACATAAAAACGCCTTCCTGGCAACGCCCAAATGCCCTGCTGCCATGCAGATAAACACTGGCAGCGGCAGCAAGTGCATGCCCACAGCCACCCCTTGTTCCTTCACACCTTGTATCAGCTGTAATCCAGTCCAGTCCAGTGCTGCCTGCTGAGCAGCACTGACCAACACTGCCTGGGCCCAGGCTTTTATCTCTGAGGCCCCATTATGATGTCAGAAAGCTGGCTCTGGAATCCTGAGGGCTCCACTATGACACGTGCAAAGTTCCGTCTGAACTTTATATAAGACGGTGAGGCTCAGTCAGTCACTCAGTGTTGCCTGAGAGGGCAACACTGCAACAGCCGGCCGCCAGGCTGTCTTTTTTTTGCACAGCTAGTTGCCTCCAGGAGGCCACAAGAGGGAGACAAGGGACTGCAAAATGGAAAATAGGCATCCACCAACTTTACAGACAACTTCTCCTTGCTCCTACAACCTCCATCCTTGCACAGTTTGTTATTCTTCTAGGTAACATAGTAACAAATCCAAATTGCTGCTCTCTTTGTAGGCAAGCAAGGCTTTGTTGCAACTGCAATTCTTACTTCTTCTTGAAATGTAGGGACGACAGTACATTCCATCACATCCATCTAGTGTACACAGGTAGGTCCATTGTGGCGGGCAGGCGAGCGGGCGGGCTGCTTTATTGGCTGTTTGCTGTTCCCCTACTCCACTCCACTATTTGACTGTTGTGCTGCATCAATCAATCAATCAATCAATCAATCAATCAATCAATCAATCAATCAATCAGTGGCTGGCTCAGGTGCAGCTCTTTAACTTACCTAAAAGGGAGGGCGGAGAGAAGACAAGGAAGGTGAATGAGGTGTTCCAATGTGAAATGCCGGAAACACAGAAACACAGACGACACACAACAAGAGGTGGCAATCTATTCATTAATTGCATTTAATCAATGAGCTCATTATCACTCATGCATTGTCCAACAGGTGTTGAAATAATGGGATTAAAAGGGGAGATCCCTTCAGAAAGACAGAAACAATAGCAAAGACAAAAAGCACTTTTGGAATCTGCTTTTAGTCAACACATAAGGAAAGGGTGCACCGGTCCTGGAAATACTGCAATACCAGGTCAATGCGTGGAGTGGACAGAGCAAGCTCTATTTCCATCTCCCTGTTCTAAAAATCCATTTAATATATGGTCCCCAGATAGGGGACGTATCAGATATTAAACTGATAAGAACAGATACTACACTTGATCTTAGCCAAAAGGCCGAGAAGCGATAACCCGAACGGGCCGCGCGTTGCCCGAGCCTGCCCGATACTGCTGTTCAGCCCTTGCAGCGATTCAGCCTACTTCTAGGCAATTCCATGGGGCCCTGCAGGCTCACACACTCACAGCTACACGGGAGGTGAATAAAGGCCGGAGAGGAAGCCAGACAGGATTTGCTTCTTTTGCTTGCACCACAATGCAGTGCTGAAAGAGGAGGAATCTACATAAAAACGCCTTCCTGGCAACGCCCAAATGCCCTGCTGCCATGCAGATAAACACTGGCAGCGGCAGCAAGTGCATGCCCACAGCCACCCCTTGTTCCTTCACACCTTGTATCAGCTGTAATCCAGTCCAGTCCAGTGCTGCCTGCTGAGCAGCACTGACCAACACTGCCTGGGCCCAGGCTTTTATCTCTGAGGCCCCATTATGATGTCAGAAAGCTGGCTCTGGAATCCTGAGGGCTCCACTATGACACGTGCAAAGTTCCGTCTGAACTTTATATAAGACGGTGAGGCTCAGTCAGTCACTCAGTGTTGCCTGAGAGGGCAACACTGCAACAGCCGGCCGCCAGGCTGTCTTTTTTTTGCACAGCTAGTTGCCTCCAGGAGGCCACAAGAGGGAGACAAGGGACTGCAAAATGGAAAATAGGCATCCACCAACTTTACAGACAACTTCTCCTTGCTCCTACAACCTCCATCCTTGCACAGTTTGTTATTCTTCTAGGTAACATAGTAACAAATCCAAATTGCTGCTCTCTTTGTAGGCAAGCAAGGCTTTGTTGCAACTGCAATTCTTACTTCTTCTTGAAATGTAGGGACGACAGTACATTCCATCACATCCATCTAGTGTACACAGGTAGGTCCATTGTGGCGGGCAGGCGAGCGGGCGGGCTGCTTTATTGGCTGTTTGCTGTTCCCCTACTCCACTCCACTATTTGACTGTTGTGCTGCATCAATCAATCAATCAATCAATCAATCAATCAATCAATCAATCAATCAATCAGTGGCTGGCTCAGGTGCAGCTCTTTAACTTACCTAAAAGGGAGGGCGGAGAGAAGACAAGGAAGGTGAATGAGGTGTTCCAATGTGAAATGCCGGAAACACAGAAACACAGACGACACACAACAAGAGGTGGCAATCTATTCATTAATTGCATTTAATCAATGAGCTCATTATCACTCATGCATTGTCCAACAGGTGTTGAAATAATGGGATTAAAAGGGGAGATCCCTTCAGAAAGACAGAAACAATAGCAAAGACAAAAAACACTTTTGGAATCTGCTTTTAGTCAACACATAAGGAAAGGGTGCACCGGTCCTGGAAATACTGCAATACCAGGTCAATGCGTGGAGTGGACAGAGCAAGCTCTATTTCCATCTCCCTGTTCTAAAAATCCATTTAATATATGGTCCCCAGATAGGGGACGTATCAGATATTAAACTGATAAGAACAGATACTACACTTGATCTTAGCCAAAAGGCCGAGAAGCGATAACCCGAACGGGCCGCGCGTTGCCCGAGCCTGCCCGATACTGCTGTTCAGCCCTTGCAGCGATTCAGCCTACTTCTAGGCAATTCCATGGGGCCCTGCAGGCTCACACACTCACAGCTACACGGGAGGTGAATAAAGGCCGGAGAGGAAGCCAGACAGGATTTGCTTCTTTTGCTTGCACCACAATGCAGTGCTGAAAGAGGAGGAATCTACATAAAAACGCCTTCCTGGCAACGCCCAAATGCCCTGCTGCCATGCAGATAAACACTGGCAGCGGCAGCAAGTGCATGCCCACAGCCACCCCTTGTTCCTTCACACCTTGTATCAGCTGTAATCCAGTCCAGTCCAGTGCTGCCTGCTGAGCAGCACTGACCAACACTGCCTGGGCCCAGGCTTTTATCTCTGAGGCCCCATTATGATGTCAGAAAGCTGGCTCTGGAATCCTGAGGGCTCCACTATGACACGTGCAAAGTTCCGTCTGAACTTTATATAAGACGGTGAGGCTCAGTCAGTCACTCAGTGTTGCCTGAGAGGGCAACACTGCAACAGCCGGCCGCCAGGCTGTCTTTTTTTTGCACAGCTAGTTGCCTCCAGGAGGCCACAAGAGGGAGACAAGGGACTGCAAAATGGAAAATAGGCATCCACCAACTTTACAGACAACTTCTCCTTGCTCCTACAACCTCCATCCTTGCACAGTTTGTTATTCTTCTAGGTAACATAGTAACAAATCCAAATTGCTGCTCTCTTTGTAGGCAAGCAAGGCTTTGTTGCAACTGCAATTCTTACTTCTTCTTGAAATGTAGGGACGACAGTACATTCCATCACATCCATCTAGTGTACACAGGTAGGTCCATTGTGGCGGGCAGGCGAGCGGGCGGGCTGCTTTATTGGCTGTTTGCTGTTCCCCTACTCCACTCCACTATTTGACTGTTGTGCTGCATCAATCAATCAATCAATCAATCAATCAATCAATCAGTGGCTGGCTCAGGTGCAGCTCTTTAACTTACCTAAAAGGGAGGGCGGAGAGAAGACAAGGAAGGTGAATGAGGTGTTCCAATGTGAAATGCCGGAAACACAGAAACACAGACGACACACAACAAGAGGTGGCAATCTATTCATTAATTGCATTTAATCAATGAGCTCATTATCACTCATGCATTGTCCAACAGGTGTTGAAATAATGGGATTAAAAGGGGAGATCCCTTCAGAAAGACAGAAACAATAGCAAAGACAAAAAACACTTTTGGAATCTGCTTTTAGTCAACACATAAGGAAAGGGTGCACCGGTCCTGGAAATACTGCAATACCAGGTCAATGCGTGGAGTGGACAGAGCAAGCTCTATTTCCATCTCCCTGTTCTAAAAATCCATTTAATATATGGTCCCCAGATAGGGGACGTATCAGATATTAAACTGATAAGAACAGATACTACACTTGATCTTAGCCAAAAGGCCGAGAAGCGATAACCCGAACGGGCCGCGCGTTGCCCGAGCCTGCCCGATACTGCTGTTCAGCCCTTGCAGCGATTCAGCCTACTTCTAGGCAATTCCATGGGGCCCTGCAGGCTCACACACTCACAGCTACACGGGAGGTGAATAAAGGCCGGAGAGGAAGCCAGACAGGATTTGCTTCTTTTGCTTGCACCACAATGCAGTGCTGAAAGAGGAGGAATCTACATAAAAACGCCTTCCTGGCAACGCCCAAATGCCCTGCTGCCATGCAGATAAACACTGGCAGCGGCAGCAAGTGCATGCCCACAGCCACCCCTTGTTCCTTCACACCTTGTATCAGCTGTAATCCAGTCCAGTCCAGTGCTGCCTGCTGAGCAGCACTGACCAACACTGCCTGGGCCCAGGCTTTTATCTCTGAGGCCCCATTATGATGTCAGAAAGCTGGCTCTGGAATCCTGAGGGCTCCACTATGACACGTGCAAAGTTCCGTCTGAACTTTATATAAGACGGTGAGGCTCAGTCAGTCACTCAGTGTTGCCTGAGAGGGCAACACTGCAACAGCCGGCCGCCAGGCTGTCTTTTTTTTGCACAGCTAGTTGCCTCCAGGAGGCCACAAGAGGGAGACAAGGGACTGCAAAATGGAAAATAGGCATCCACCAACTTTACAGACAACTTCTCCTTGCTCCTACAACCTCCATCCTTGCACAGTTTGTTATTCTTCTAGGTAACATAGTAACAAATCCAAATTGCTGCTCTCTTTGTAGGCAAGCAAGGCTTTGTTGCAACTGCAATTCTTACTTCTTCTTGAAATGTAGGGACGACAGTACATTCCATCACATCCATCTAGTGTACACAGGTAGGTCCATTGTGGCGGGCAGGCGAGCGGGCGGGCTGCTTTATTGGCTGTTTGCTGTTCCCCTACTCCACTCCACTATTTGACTGTTGTGCTGCATCAATCAATCAATCAATCAATCAATCAATCAATCAATCAATCAATCAGTGGCTGGCTCAGGTGCAGCTCTTTAACTTACCTAAAAGGGAGGGCGGAGAGAAGACAAGGAAGGTGAATGAGGTGTTCCAATGTGAAATGCCGGAAACACAGAAACACAGACGACACACAACAAGAGGTGGCAATCTATTCATTAATTGCATTTAATCAATGAGCTCATTATCACTCATGCATTGTCCAACAGGTGTTGAAATAATGGGATTAAAAGGGGAGATCCCTTCAGAAAGACAGAAACAATAGCAAAGACAAAAAACACTTTTGGAATCTGCTTTTAGTCAACACATAAGGAAAGGGTGCACCGGTCCTGGAAATACTGCAATACCAGGTCAATGCGTGGAGTGGACAGAGCAAGCTCTATTTCCATCTCCCTGTTCTAAAAATCCATTTAATATATGGTCCCCAGATAGGGGACGTATCAGATATTAAACTGATAAGAACAGATACTACACTTGATCTTAGCCAAAAGGCCGAGAAGCGATAACCCGAACGGGCCGCGCGTTGCCCGAGCCTGCCCGATACTGCTGTTCAGCCCTTGCAGCGATTCAGCCTACTTCTAGGCAATTCCATGGGGCCCTGCAGGCTCACACACTCACAGCTACACGGGAGGTGAATAAAGGCCGGAGAGGAAGCCAGACAGGATTTGCTTCTTTTGCTTGCACCACAATGCAGTGCTGAAAGAGGAGGAATCTACATAAAAACGCCTTCCTGGCAACGCCCAAATGCCCTGCTGCCATGCAGATAAACACTGGCAGCGGCAGCAAGTGCATGCCCACAGCCACCCCTTGTTCCTTCACACCTTGTATCAGCTGTAATCCAGTCCAGTCCAGTGCTGCCTGCTGAGCAGCACTGACCAACACTGCCTGGGCCCAGGCTTTTATCTCTGAGGCCCCATTATGATGTCAGAAAGCTGGCTCTGGAATCCTGAGGGCTCCACTATGACACGTGCAAAGTTCCGTCTGAACTTTATATAAGACGGTGAGGCTCAGTCAGTCACTCAGTGTTGCCTGAGAGGGCAACACTGCAACAGCCGGCCGCCAGGCTGTCTTTTTTTTGCACAGCTAGTTGCCTCCAGGAGGCCACAAGAGGGAGACAAGGGACTGCAAAATGGAAAATAGGCATCCACCAACTTTACAGACAACTTCTCCTTGCTCCTACAACCTCCATCCTTGCACAGTTTGTTATTCTTCTAGGTAACATAGTAACAAATCCAAATTGCTGCTCTCTTTGTAGGCAAGCAAGGCTTTGTTGCAACTGCAATTCTTACTTCTTCTTGAAATGTAGGGACGACAGTACATTCCATCACATCCATCTAGTGTACACAGGTAGGTCCATTGTGGCGGGCAGGCGAGCGGGCGGGCTGCTTTATTGGCTGTTTGCTGTTCCCCTACTCCACTCCACTATTTGACTGTTGTGCTGCATCAATCAATCAATCAATCAATCAATCAATCAATCAATCAATCAATCAATCAATCAATCAGTGGCTGGCTCAGGTGCAGCTCTTTAACTTACCTAAAAGGGAGGGCGGAGAGAAGACAAGGAAGGTGAATGAGGTGTTCCAATGTGAAATGCCGGAAACACAGAAACACAGACGACACACAACAAGAGGTGGCAATCTATTCATTAATTGCATTTAATCAATGAGCTCATTATCACTCATGCATTGTCCAACAGGTGTTGAAATAATGGGATTAAAAGGGGAGATCCCTTCAGAAAGACAGAAACAATAGCAAAGACAAAAAACACTTTTGGAATCTGCTTTTAGTCAACACATAAGGAAAGGGTGCACCGGTCCTGGAAATACTGCAATACCAGGTCAATGCGTGGAGTGGACAGAGCAAGCTCTATTTCCATCTCCCTGTTCTAAAAATCCATTTAATATATGGTCCCCAGATAGGGGACGTATCAGATATTAAACTGATAAGAACAGATACTACACTTGATCTTAGCCAAAAGGCCGAGAAGCGATAACCCGAACGGGCCGCGCGTTGCCCGAGCCTGCCCGATACTGCTGTTCAGCCCTTGCAGCGATTCAGCCTACTTCTAGGCAATTCCATGGGGCCCTGCAGGCTCACACACTCACAGCTACACGGGAGGTGAATAAAGGCCGGAGAGGAAGCCAGACAGGATTTGCTTCTTTTGCTTGCACCACAATGCAGTGCTGAAAGAGGAGGAATCTACATAAAAACGCCTTCCTGGCAACGCCCAAATGCCCTGCTGCCATGCAGATAAACACTGGCAGCGGCAGCAAGTGCATGCCCACAGCCACCCCTTGTTCCTTCACACCTTGTATCAGCTGTAATCCAGTCCAGTCCAGTGCTGCCTGCTGAGCAGCACTGACCAACACTGCCTGGGCCCAGGCTTTTATCTCTGAGGCCCCATTATGATGTCAGAAAGCTGGCTCTGGAATCCTGAGGGCTCCACTATGACACGTGCAAAGTTCCGTCTGAACTTT
This sequence comes from Rhinoderma darwinii, assembly GCF_050947455.1. Classification (NCBI taxonomy): domain Eukaryota; kingdom Metazoa; phylum Chordata; class Amphibia; order Anura; family Rhinodermatidae; genus Rhinoderma; species Rhinoderma darwinii. The sequence continues at coordinate 38,980 of NW_027462149.1, forward strand.
ATATAAGACGGTGAGGCTCAGTCAGTCACTCAGTGTTGCCTGAGAGGGCAACACTGCAACAGCCGGCCGCCAGGCTGTCTTTTTTTTGCACAGCTAGTTGCCTCCAGGAGGCCACAAGAGGGAGACAAGGGACTGCAAAATGGAAAATAGGCATCCACCAACTTTACAGACAACTTCTCCTTGCTCCTACAACCTCCATCCTTGCACAGTTTGTTATTCTTCTAGGTAACATAGTAACAAATCCAAATTGCTGCTCTCTTTGTAGGCAAGCAAGGCTTTGTTGCAACTGCAATTCTTACTTCTTCTTGAAATGTAGGGACGACAGTACATTCCATCACATCCATCTAGTGTACACAGGTAGGTCCATTGTGGCGGGCAGGCGAGCGGGCGGGCTGCTTTATTGGCTGTTTGCTGTTCCCCTACTCCACTCCACTATTTGACTGTTGTGCTGCATCAATCAATCAATCAATCAATCAATCAATCAATCAATCAATCAATCAATCAATCAATCAGTGGCTGGCTCAGGTGCAGCTCTTTAACTTACCTAAAAGGGAGGGCGGAGAGAAGACAAGGAAGGTGAATGAGGTGTTCCAATGTGAAATGCCGGAAACACAGAAACACAGACGACACACAACAAGAGGTGGCAATCTATTCATTAATTGCATTTAATCAATGAGCTCATTATCACTCATGCATTGTCCAACAGGTGTTGAAATAATGGGATTAAAAGGGGAGATCGACAAAAAACACTTTTGGAATCTGCTTTTAGTCAACACATAAGGAAAGGGTGCACCGGTCCTGGAAATACTGCAATACCAGGTCAATGCGTGGAGTGGACAGAGCAAGCTCTATTTCCATCTCCCTGTTCTAAAAATCCATTTAATATATGGTCCCCAGATAGGGGACGTATCAGATATTAAACTGATAAGAACAGATACTACACTTGATCTTAGCCAAAAGGCCGAGAAGCGATAACCCGAACGGGCCGCGCGTTGCCCGAGCCTGCCCGATACTGCTGTTCAGCCCTTGCAGCGATTCAGCCTACTTCTAGGCAATTCCATGGGGCCCTGCAGGCTCACACACTCACAGCTACACGGGAGGTGAATAAAGGCCGGAGAGGAAGCCAGACAGGATTTGCTTCTTTTGCTTGCACCACAATGCAGTGCTGAAAGAGGAGGAATCTACATAAAAACGCCTTCCTGGCAACGCCCAAATGCCCTGCTGCCATGCAGATAAACACTGGCAGCGGCAGCAAGTGCATGCCCACAGCCACCCCTTGTTCCTTCACACCTTGTATCAGCTGTAATCCAGTCCAGTCCAGTGCTGCCTGCTGAGCAGCACTGACCAACACTGCCTGGGCCCAGGCTTTTATCTCTGAGGCCCCATTATGATGTCAGAAAGCTGGCTCTGGAATCCTGAGGGCTCCACTATGACACGTGCAAAGTTCCGTCTGAACTTTATATAAGACGGTGAGGCTCAGTCAGTCACTCAGTGTTGCCTGAGAGGGCAACACTGCAACAGCCGGCCGCCAGGCTGTCTTTTTTTTGCACAGCTAGTTGCCTCCAGGAGGCCACAAGAGGGAGACAAGGGACTGCAAAATGGAAAATAGGCATCCACCAACTTTACAGACAACTTCTCCTTGCTCCTACAACCTCCATCCTTGCACAGTTTGTTATTCTTCTAGGTAACATAGTAACAAATCCAAATTGCTGCTCTCTTTGTAGGCAAGCAAGGCTTTGTTGCAACTGCAATTCTTACTTCTTCTTGAAATGTAGGGACGACAGTACATTCCATCACATCCATCTAGTGTACACAGGTAGGTCCATTGTGGCGGGCAGGCGAGCGGGCGGGCTGCTTTATTGGCTGTTTGCTGTTCCCCTACTCCACTCCACTATTTGACTGTTGTGCTGCATCAATCAATCAATCAATCAATCAATCAATCAATCAATCAATCAGTGGCTGGCTCAGGTGCAGCTCTTTAACTTACCTAAAAGGGAGGGCGGAGAGAAGACAAGGAAGGTGAATGAGGTGTTCCAATGTGAAATGCCGGAAACACAGAAACACAGACGACACACAACAAGAGGTGGCAATCTATTCATTAATTGCATTTAATCAATGAGCTCATTATCACTCATGCATTGTCCAACAGGTGTTGAAATAATGGGATTAAAAGGGGAGATCCCTTCAGAAAGACAGAAACAATAGCAAAGACAAAAAACACTTTTGGAATCTGCTTTTAGTCAACACATAAGGAAAGGGTGCACCGGTCCTGGAAATACTGCAATACCAGGTCAATGCGTGGAGTGGACAGAGCAAGCTCTAGTTCCATCTCCCCGTTCTAAAAATCCATTTAATATATGGTCCCCAGATAGGGGACGTATCAGATATTAAACTGATAAGAACAGATACTACACTTGATCTTAGCCAAAAGGCCGAGAAGCGATAACCCGAACGGGCCGCGCGTTGCCCGAGCCTGCCCGATACTGCTGTTCAGCCCTTGCAGCGATTCAGCCTACTTCTAGGCAATTCCATGGGGCCCTGCAGGCTCACACACTCACAGCTAGAAGCCAGACAGGATTTGCTTCTTTTGCTTGCACCACAATGCAGTGCTGAAAGAGGAGGAATCTACATAAAAACGCCTTCCTGGCAACGCCCAAATGCCCTGCTGCCATGCAGATAAACACTGGCAGCGGCAGCAAGTGCATGCCCACAGCCACCCCTTGTTCCTTCACACCTTGTATCAGCTGTAATCCAGTCCAGTCCAGTGCTGCCTGCTGAGCAGCACTGACCAACACTGCCTGGGCCCAGGCTTTTATCTCTGAGGCCCCATTATGATGTCAGAAAGCTGGCTCTGGAATCCTGAGGGCTCCACTATGACACGTGCAAAGTTCCGTCTGAACTTTATATAAGACGGTGAGGCTCAGTCAGTCACTCAGTGTTGCCTGAGAGGGCAACACTGCAACAGCCGGCCGCCAGGCTGTCTTTTTTTTGCACAGCTAGTTGCCTCCAGGAGGCCACAAGAGGGAGACAAGGGACTGCAAAATGGAAAATAGGCATCCACCAACTTTACAGACAACTTCTCCTTGCTCCTACAACCTCCATCCTTGCACAGTTTGTTATTCTTCTAGGTAACATAGTAACAAATCCAAATTGCTGCTCTCTTTGTAGGCAAGCAAGGCTTTGTTGCAACTGCAATTCTTACTTCTTCTTGAAATGTAGGGACGACAGTACATTCCATCACATCCATCTAGTGTACACAGGTAGGTCCATTGTGGCGGGCAGGCGAGCGGGCGGGCTGCTTTATTGGCTGTTTGCTGTTCCCCTACTCCACTCCACTATTTGACTGTTGTGCTGCATCAATCAATCAATCAATCAATCAATCAATCAATCAATCAATCAATCAATCAATCAATCAATCAGTGGCTGGCTCAGGTGCAGCTCTTTAACTTACCTAAAAGGGAGGGCGGAGAGAAGACAAGGAAGGTGAATGAGGTGTTCCAATGTGAAATGCCGGAAACACAGAAACACAGACGACACACAACAAGAGGTGGCAATCTATTCATTAATTGCATTTAATCAATGAGCTCATTATCACTCATGCATTGTCCAACAGGTGTTGAAATAATGGGATTAAAAGGGGAGATCCCTTCAGAAAGACAGAAACAATAGCAAAGACAAAAAACACTTTTGGAATCTGCTTTTAGTCAACACATAAGGAAAGGGTGCACCGGTCCTGGAAATACTGCAATACCAGGTCAATGCGTGGAATGGACAGAGCAAGCTCTATTTCCATCTCCCTGTTCTAAAAATCCATTTAATATATGGTCCCCAGATAGGGGACGTATCAGATATTAAACTGATAAGAACAGATACTACACTTGATCTTAGCCAAAAGGCCGAGAAGCGATAACCCGAACGGGCCGCGCGTTGCCCGAGCCTGCCCGATACTGCTGTTCAGCCCTTGCAGCGATTCAGCCTACTTCTAGGCAATTCCATGGGGCCCTGCAGGCTCACACACTCACAGCTACACGGGAGGTGAATAAAGGCCGGAGAGGAAGCCAGACAGGATTTGCTTCTTTTGCTTGCACCACAATGCAGTGCTGAAAGAGGAGGAATCTACATAAAAACGCCTTCCTGGCAACGCCCAAATGCCCTGCTGCCATGCAGATAAACACTGGCAGCGGCAGCAAGTGCATGCCCACAGCCACCCCTTGTTCCTTCACACCTTGTATCAGCTGTAATCCAGTCCAGTCCAGTGCTGCCTGCTGAGCAGCACTGACCAACACTGCCTGGGCCCAGGCTTTTATCTCTGAGGCCCCATTATGATGTCAGAAAGCTGGCTCTGGAATCCTGAGGGCTCCACTATGACACGTGCAAAGTTCCGTCTGAACTTTATATAAGACGGTGAGGCTCAGTCAGTCACTCAGTGTTGCCTGAGAGGGCAACACTGCAACAGCCGGCCGCCAGGCTGTCTTTTTTTTGCACAGCTAGTTGCCTCCAGGAGGCCACAAGAGGGAGACAAGGGACTGCAAAATGGAAAATAGGCATCCACCAACTTTACAGACAACTTCTCCTTGCTCCTACAACCTCCATCCTTGCACAGTTTGTTATTCTTCTAGGTAACATAGTAACAAATCCAAATTGCTGCTCTCTTTGTAGGCAAGCAAGGCTTTGTTGCAACTGCAATTCTTACTTCTTCTTGAAATGTAGGGACGACAGTACATTCCATCACATCCATCTAGTGTACACAGGTAGGTCCATTGTGGCGGGCAGGCGAGCGGGCGGGCTGCTTTATTGGCTGTTTGCTGTTCCCCTACTCCACTCCACTATTTGACTGTTGTGCTGCATCAATCAATCAATCAATCAATCAATCAATCAATCAATCAATCAATCAATCAATCAGTGGCTGGCTCAGGTGCAGCTCTTTAACTTACCTAAAAGGGAGGGCGGAGAGAAGACAAGGAAGGTGAATGAGGTGTTCCAATGTGAAATGCCGGAAACACAGAAACACAGACGACACACAACAAGAGGTGGCAATCTATTCATTAATTGCATTTAATCAATGAGCTCATTATCACTCATGCATTGTCCAACAGGTGTTGAAATAATGGGATTAAAAGGGGAGATCCCTTCAGAAAGACAGAAACAATAGCAAAGACAAAAAACACTTTTGGAATCTGCTTTTAGTCAACACATAAGGAAAGGGTGCACCGGTCCTGGAAATACTGCAATACCAGGTCAATGCGTGGAGTGGACAGAGCAAGCTCTATTTCCATCTCCCTGTTCTAAAAATCCATTTAATATATGGTCCCCAGATAGGGGACGTATCAGATATTAAACTGATAAGAACAGATACTACACTTGATCTTAGCCAAAAGGCCGAGAAGCGATAACCCGAACGGGCCGCGCGTTGCCCGAGCCTGCCCGATACTGCTGTTCAGCCCTTGCAGCGATTCAGCCTACTTCTAGGCAATTCCATGGGGCCCTGCAGGCTCACACACTCACAGCTAGAAGCCAGACAGGATTTGCTTCTTTTGCTTGCACCACAATGCAGTGCTGAAAGAGGAGGAATCTACATAAAAACGCCTTCCTGGCAACGCCCAAATGCCCTGCTGCCATGCAGATAAACACTGGCAGCGGCAGCAAGTGCATGCCCACAGCCACCCCTTGTTCCTTCACACCTTGTATCAGCTGTAATCCAGTCCAGTCCAGTGCTGCCTGCTGAGCAGCACTGACCAACACTGCCTGGGCCCAGGCTTTTATCTCTGAGGCCCCATTATGATGTCAGAAAGCTGGCTCTGGAATCCTGAGGGCTCCACTATGACACGTGCAAAGTTCCGTCTGAACTTTATATAAGACGGTGAGGCTCAGTCAGTCACTCAGTGTTGCCTGAGAGGGCAACACTGCAACAGCCGGCCGCCAGGCTGTCTTTTTTTTGCACAGCTAGTTGCCTCCAGGAGGCCACAAGAGGGAGACAAGGGACTGCAAAATGGAAAATAGGCATCCACCAACTTTACAGACAACTTCTCCTTGCTCCTACAACCTCCATCCTTGCACAGTTTGTTATTCTTCTAGGTAACATAGTAACAAATCCAAATTGCTGCTCTCTTTGTAGGCAAGCAAGGCTTTGTTGCAACTGCAATTCTTACTTCTTCTTGAAATGTAGGGACGACAGTACATTCCATCACATCCATCTAGTGTACACAGGTAGGTCCATTGTGGCGGGCAGGCGAGCGGGCGGGCTGCTTTATTGGCTGTTTGCTGTTCCCCTACTCCACTCCACTATTTGACTGTTGTGCTGCATCAATCAATCAATCAATCAATCAATCAATCAATCAATCAATCAATCAATCAATCAGTGGCTGGCTCAGGTGCAGCTCTTTAACTTACCTAAAAGGGAGGGCGGAGAGAAGACAAGGAAGGTGAATGAGGTGTTCCAATGTGAAATGCCGGAAACACAGAAACACAGACGACACACAACAAGAGGTGGCAATCTATTCATTAATTGCATTTAATCAATGAGCTCATTATCACTCATGCATTGTCCAACAGGTGTTGAAATAATGGGATTAAAAGGGGAGATCCCTTCAGAAAGACAGAAACAATAGCAAAGACAAAAAACACTTTTGGAATCTGCTTTTAGTCAACACATAAGGAAAGGGTGCACCGGTCCTGGAAATACTGCAATACCAGGTCAATGCGTGGAGTGGACAGAGCAAGCTCTATTTCCATCTCCCTGTTCTAAAAATCCATTTAATATATGGTCCCCAGATAGGGGACGTATCAGATATTAAACTGATAAGAACAGATACTACACTTGATCTTAGCCAAAAGGCCGAGAAGCGATAACCCGAACGGGCCGCGCGTTGCCCGAGCCTGCCCGATACTGCTGTTCAGCCCTTGCAGCGATTCAGCCTACTTCTAGGCAATTCCATGGGGCCCTGCAGGCTCACACACTCACAGCTACACGGGAGGTGAATAAAGGCCGGAGAGGAAGCCAGACAGGATTTGCTTCTTTTGCTTGCACCACAATGCAGTGCTGAAAGAGGAGGAATCTACATAAAAACGCCTTCCTGGCAACGCCCAAATGCCCTGCTGCCATGCAGATAAACACTGGCAGCGGCAGCAAGTGCATGCCCACAGCCACCCCTTGTTCCTTCACACCTTGTATCAGCTGTAATCCAGTCCAGTCCAGTGCTGCCTGCTGAGCAGCACTGACCAACACTGCCTGGGCCCAGGCTTTTATCTCTGAGGCCCCATTATGATGTCAGAAAGCTGGCTCTGGAATCCTGAGGGCTCCACTATGACACGTGCAAAGTTCCGTCTGAACTTTATATAAGACGGTGAGGCTCAGTCAGTCACTCAGTGTTGCCTGAGAGGGCAACACTGCAACAGCCGGCCGCCAGGCTGTCTTTTTTTTGCACAGCTAGTTGCCTCCAGGAGGCCACAAGAGGGAGACAAGGGACTGCAAAATGGAAAATAGGCATCCACCAACTTTACAGACAACTTCTCCTTGCTCCTACAACCTCCATCCTTGCACAGTTTGTTATTCTTCTAGGTAACATAGTAACAAATCCAAATTGCTGCTCTCTTTGTAGGCAAGCAAGGCTTTGTTGCAACTGCAATTCTTACTTCTTCTTGAAATGTAGGGACGACAGTACATTCCATCACATCCATCTAGTGTACACAGGTAGGTCCATTGTGGCGGGCAGGCGAGCGGGCGGGCTGCTTTATTGGCTGTTTGCTGTTCCCCTACTC